>NW_006239034.1:1356858-1378237 GCF_000226075.1 Solanum tuberosum
GACCATAAGAGCCTTCGGTATGTGTTCACCCAGAAAGAGCTGAATCTTCTCTAGAGAAGATGGCTTGAGTTCCTTAAGGATTATGATATGAGTGCGCATTACCATCCTGGTAAGGCCAATGTAGTAGCGGATGCTCTTAGTAGACTATTTGTGGGTAGTGTAGCACATGTTGAAGAAGAAAGAAAAGAGCTTAGCAAAGGGATGTTCACAGACTTGCTCGCTTAGGAGTTCGTCTTATGAGCATATCAGATGGTGGTGTAACAGTTCAGAATGGGTCAGAATATTCTTTGGTAGTGGAGGTTTAAGGAAAAGCAAGACAGTGATCCGGTACTACTTCAACTAAAAGATGCAATCCACTAGTAGAGGGTTTAGGTTTTCTCCCAAGAGGGAGATGGTGTACTTTGCTATCAGGGTCGATTATGTGTTCCTAAGGTGGGTGAGTTGAGACAATAGATTCTCGCAGAAGCCCATAACTCCAGATATTCTATTCATCCAGGCGCCACTAAGATGTACCGCGATCCGCGGGAAGTCTTTTGGTGGAATGGTATTAAAAGGGATATAGCAGATTTTGTGGCTAAGTGCCTCAATTGTCAGTAAGTGAAAGTAGAACATCAGAAACCAGGAGGTATGACTCAAGAGATTGATATTCCTACTTGGAAGTGGGAAGTGATCAACATGGACTTTATCACAGGCTTACCTCGTACTCGCAGACAACATGACTTCATTTGGGTGATAATTGATAGAGTTACTAAGTCTTAACGCTTTTTGGCGGTCAAGACTACAGATTCGATGGAAGACTACGCCAAGCTTTTCATTAATGAGATAGTTTGGTTGCATGGGATTCCTTTGTCTATCATTTCAGATAGAGGTCCTCGGTTTACCTCTCCTTTTCGGAAGTCATTTCAGAAAGGTCTTGGTACTCAGGTTAACCTTAGCATCGCATTTCATCCGCAGACGGATGGTCAGGCAGAGCGTACCATTCAGACCTTAGAGGACATTTTGAGAGCTTGTGTGATCAATTTCAAGGGTAGTTGGGATAATCACATTCCTCTTATAGAGTTCACCTACAATAATAGTTACCATTCCAACATTCAAATGGCCCCTTTTGAGGCATTGTATGGGCGTAAATGTAGATCTCCAGTTGATTGGTTTGAAGTAGGTGAAGCACCCTTGATAGGGCTAGATTTAGTTCATGATGCTACGGAGAAAGTGCAACTCATTAGGGACAGACTTAAGACAACCTAGAGTCGCCAGAAGTCCTATGCAGATGTAAGGATAAGGGAACTAAAGTTCCAAGTTGATAATTGGGTTTTATTGAAGGTGTCGCCTATGAAAGGGGTGATGAGATTTGGCAAGAAAGGGAAGCTCAGTCCCAGATATGTAGGCCCTTACAAGATCTTGAAAATGGTTGGTAAGGTGGCGTATGAGTTAGAGTTGCCAACATAGCTAGCAGTAGTGCATCCGGCTTTTCATATTTCATTTCTGAAGAAGTGTGTGGGTGACCCAACATCTATTGTACCTTTAGAAAGCGTGGCTGTGAAGGATAGTCTCACTTCTGAAGAGGTACCAGTTGAAATCCTTAATCGTCAGGTTTAAAGGTTGAGAAACAAAGAAGTCGCTTCAGTCAAGGTTTTGTGGAGGAGTCAGTCTGTAGAAGGAGCTACTTGGGAAGCTGAAGCAGCCATGAAGGCCAAATAACCTCACCTTTTTCCTTCCGACTCCAATCCAGCTTGAGGTAATAGTTCCTCTTCAGTTTTTCAGTCATTCATGCGCAATTTTCAGTCTGTTTCCTTCAGTTTGTACTTGCATTTTCAGCGTATTTGCATGTTCTTGGAACTTAGTTCAGTCAGAAATTAGTTTCCAATGTTTAGTGGTAGGGGTTGCAGCTCTCTCCCTCCATTTCAGCTAGTTTAGTCTTCATTTGAGGACGAATGTTCCCAAGGGGGAGATAATGTAACACCCCGTATCCGAATACATACCAGATTTGTAGATTTCAGAAACTACAGGTGCCACCTACGGGCACCACCTATGTACCGTAGGATGACCCACGGTCCGTGTTGGTGGTTCATGGATGGTCACTGCAGCCCTCCCCCAGAAGTAGCCAAAAATCCAACTAAGGGTCCTCCCACGCCGCCAGGACCTATAAACCGTAGGTCAGGCCACGGTCTGTGGGTCAACCCCTAGCTTTCAGCTCCCATTCGTCGACTGACGGTTGACCAGCACGGATCGACGATCCATCGTTGACCGCGACAACTTTTAAGTCAGGGAACTTTTGGTCTTTTCCTTATGCGTTGGACCCCTAAACTACGTCGTTTAAACCCTAAACTACGTGGTTTTGATCATTTTTAGCCTAGAAACATAAGTAGAACTTACCTAAGTCAAATCATTCATCAAAACTTAGAAAAAAGCGTAAGAGGAGAAAGAGGTCAAGAACCCTAGTTCAAGAACGCAGCAAGGTTACATCAGTTCCAACCCCGAAATGGAAAGATTTCTCCGTGGAATTCGTCACCAGTGGGATTTCACTAGTGGGTTCCTTACACCCATTAAGTCCCTATATTTCAATCAGATTCTTGATTCCCTTAATGTTAAATAGACCTAGGGTTTCTTGAATGTTAGAATTGTTGGGTTTTCAACTGTTAGAATGATCCAAATCAGATTATTATGTTAATACTCAGTTTCTCATATGATATCTAGAACCCTAATTGTATATATTCGTTAGTTCATGAATTATGCATGCTAGGTCATATTATTCAGTTATTCCAGATATACACATGCATCAGTTTACGAATGTCACATTATCAATCATAATTGTTACATTCTCAGAGTTTAAATGTCAGTATTTGAGCTATCCAGTATTACAGAACTTCAGTTATAAAAATGGTAAATTACTTAATCAATTGGGAAGCTTAATACCGAGTGGACTAGGGTCAGTCACCCTCAAGTCCCAGAACTACGTGCCCCGTAGGTTGTAAGTCCTTTATGTGGGCATCATTATAGTGATCACGCCAGCATGCCTCTATACCTCTGGTAGGGTATATTAGGTCCTCTCGATGGGGTGTATACATCGGACTTCACATTTAGCTCATGTGGCTTTATGTCGGTTATTAGTAGCTTCCTTACAGCTTAGTCAGACTCTATTGCATTAGCCATGTTATTAGTGTAGTTCAGTATTCAGTCTCAGCCTAATATAAACTTGGTCATTGCATTCAGTATTTCATGTTCAGTATTCTCAGTTGTATCATACTTATCTCATGTCATTGTTAAAATATATGTTTGTTTTCAGTTATCATACTATCCTGCATGCTTAGTACCTCTTAAGTATTGACGCATACTCTACACTACATCTTCTCGTGATGTAGGTTCAGGTCCTCAACAGTCAGATCGCGCATAAATTGGTTCCCGATCTTCAGTTTAGCAGCATCAGTGGTGAGTCCTTATTCTAATTCGATGACTAGTGACATGGCTATGTTTATCGCTTTTAGCTTTAGTTTTAGTTTTTGCTAGATCTAGTTGGGGGCATGTCCCAGTATTTCTAGTTAGTAGAGGCTTTATTTCAGACATAGTTAGATTCAGCTATAGTGTTAGAGTTTGACCTTTTATTTGTACTCAACTCACAGTTTTCATATATCTAAACAGTATATGGGTATTCCCTATCATATCAGACTTTCATATGATTTAGCTTTCATACAGTTTTATTGCTCAGTTTATCTTTAGGATGCTAATGATTATGCTAGCAGGATTATCTTAGGGTCACTTGTGATCCTAGGTCCCGTGCCCACGTCCAAGGGGTAGCCTCGAGGCATGACAATCCTGGGTATCTATTTCCTAACTTATACTTTTTTTTATGTTTGATATCCCCCGTTGTTGGTTACTTCAAAAAATTTAATACAATATCCTTGACCGAAAAGTGAGATTCTCATATTGCTATGTATCTTGATTTAAATCTACTATGTTGATACATAAAATCCTAATTTTTTTCTCTATTTGATTTTTTGTTATGAATGTATCAAATTATTAAGTTCAAATTGTATGATGTGTTGTAATATGCAGAAAATTGTGTCATATTTTAACATGGTTTATACCTGATACTTAAATACCACATAATGAATATATGATGTTATACTTAGTATCATATACAAAATTTTGACAGATTTTTTAGTTCATCAAGTTGTAATGAGTATCAGATACACCTTTTATTATTATGTATCGATTAAAGAGTAAGATACTTTGTAATTGCAATTATGTATCATATACTTAAATTGTTATGTTCACATTTTTGTTCCAATCTGATTTCAACTAGTTCAACATGTATCATGTAAATTGTTTTAATTGATGAACATTATTTTGAAATTGCAGTCTATGAAATACGTCATATTAAACAGATTCCAGCGCGGGATATGTTAGCACAACATATGAAACACTATTATGAAAGTACAACAGTTACAAGGCCAATGCGGGATATATTAGCGATAAAGATGATCCACCAAAACTTAAGAGTCACTTCACTCCACTACTCTAAGATGATTTGGTTCATGTAGAATAGTGATTATGTATCAATGCATAGACACCTTTTGATGTTTTAATGTTTTTAGGCTTAAGTCATATGCAGCCCCTTAAAGTTGTCCGCATATTTCACTTAGCCACTTTAATTTAGACTTGTACCTTTTGAACACTTTAACCTTAAAAAATTTATACATATTTGACATAAAATGACAATCAATTAAATAACAAAGATGCGTGTATTTCAATCGCATGTACTAACATATCTACCAATAAAATAATGACAAGTGGCATTGAATCTAATTTTTTATAAGTTTTATTTAAATAATTCAAAAAGAATTTTAAGAAAATAATATTTTATTTTTTTTGAATTAAGCCAATCCCTCTTCTTCGAGACCCATTTTCCCTTTCATCAGCGCCGACGCCGGCACCGACAAGTACACTGCCCACCCAAGCTTAATACTTATTATTTTGATAGCACTAAAACTTTCTATTCATTGCCTTAATCTTCTTCATATTAGTAATCATTCATCATAATTACAATAGATAATTTCAAACTTTCGACCGAAAAAGTTCAATTTATATCTTTTCCATCGGAACAAATGAAACTTCACCGAAATATTTGAGACATAGATATCTACTTATGAAAAAAAAGAAGAAAAAACAAAAGAAGAATTAGATAGGGGTAGAGAAAGAGAGGGGTGGGGTGGGCACTGTGCGTAAAAAAAGAAGATGAAAATGGTTACAGGGAGCAAAATATTGGCTGGAGAAGAAGACTTTTTAAAATTTTTTTTTTTTTCCTTTTTTATTAATTTAGGTATATAAGTTAGAGGGAAAAAAAGAAAAAAATATTATTTTCAACAGTTTCACGCGCTTAAAGAGAGCGAAGTACACATTTTTTGCTATGTCAAGTATTCTGTGTCTAATAGGAACGACTTTTAAACAAATAAGGTGTTCAATAGGAACAAAGATAAGTTAAAATGTTTAAGTGAAATATGCAAACAACTTTAAGGGGTTGCATATGACTTAAGCCTTATTTTTAAGATACATTAACTCAAGTTTTATATTGATTCTTTATTTGTTTTAAGATACTTATACCCAAGTTTTATAGTTTTTCTCTAAAAACTTGTCGATTTTGACTTTAATTTTCAATATATTTAGTTGTTAATTCTAGTATGTATTATTTTATACATTTGTCTCTTATAATAATGATTTTTTTGATACACAATACAACACTTGATACTATTTATTTTTTTTAGATACAAAAATGTCAAAAAAAAAAGTATCAGAGTCATCATTGCATATATGCACAATTATATTTTTTCATTAGTTATAAGTAGTTCATGACACATTTGATATTTAACCACTGCAATGTATATTTTAAATATGTATCAACTTTATAACTTAGTTTTTTTTTACTGTAATACATTAATAACTACACTTCATTATAGTTTACACATAACATTTCACAATCACTTTGTATCAGATACATTATTATCAAACATAAAATCATACATTATATAAACACTGTATCTGAATCATAATATCTTGTACCAGATTCTCAAACTTTCATATAACTTTATAATGTGAACAAATTATTACCAATCAGAAATATAGGCAAATTGAAAATTGTAACATTTCAATTAATTGTTTCCAAAATTAATAAGCTAACTGTACTTTGTAATGTATATATTTGTAACAATGGAAAATCTATAGATTGAAATGTTACATTTGAAAATTACTAATATGAAACATCACAATGTTTCAAATAAAGACTTCGTCAATCATCTTTCGAAAAGAAAGTAGAAGTTCTTTGGTTGCGACCTTTTTATCCACAACGTCTACAACAGTTTATGTTTGTGGCTAACTTTTCATCTGGATTTTTCTTCCTTCTTTTTCTTGGTCGTCCAGGCATCCTTTTATATCTTGGTGGCAAGACAATTCTTCCAAAACACATTCTGAAATGGACCAATCGTCCTTATCTGACATTGGATCCTTTATGTTCATTATTGAAGTACCCTACTTTGAATATATCCAAATTTTTCCTAACAGATACCTTCAATCTCCAACAACAGTCATTCCAAAACCACACTAATACATATTTGCAGTTGTACCAGATACATTTAAAAGAAGCACTATTTCATGTATCATTCCAAAAAAAAGTTCAAGATATATGATTATCACTAATCTTAATGGACCATAAATACACTTAGTGTCTGAAACATATTATTGTCGATAACAAATTACATGTGTCATATACACATCAACTAACTGATACATTTCATACATGTGTCTTAATTACCCATGCCTCTATAATGATACATTAAAAAAAAATAAGAAGAACGAATTAACATGTACCCGATACTTTATATTAACCACACATTGATACATATATCTAAAAATTCAACACATATGCGGCAAACTAGTAATGTAGTGGTAGCTAGCAAAGTATCATGGCTAATATAGTAACAAACACATTCAAAAACAAAAAAGTGTATTACAACACAATAATTCTGGTCACGTACCTTTTGGTATCAGTTCTTTTAACTCAAAAATTGAAGTTATGATCTATTTGTATTTTGTCATTACAGCCACTAGAGTTGTTTTATCCTTGTACATTTGCTTCACCTTCACATCTGAACTGTTTGTATCAACTATATAATTTGTTATCTCCAATTCTGATATATAACAAGAATCACTAATTTTTTATTCAATCATGTTAAGAGCATGTGCGTCCCTTTTCCCACCTTCAACACACATAACTGCACACATTAAAGCTTTGTATCTCTTCATCATTTTGAAAGGTTTCTTCGATGAACAAGGGGGAGGAATTTGAATTTTGAATGTCTTCAACCTGTTAGGATTAACATCTATATGATTAACAGTAGGAAGAAATGTAAGCATAATTTATGGGATTCAATTAGATTGTCAGTTTTTATTCTTATTTCAACGCAACAAACCGGTACTTATTGTAGGGATGAATTAATGTATCCAGATGGAAACTTATGTATTCGAAAGGTACAGAGTGTAAGAGATTTTTGTAATTACAAAAAGAATAGGGATAGGATGTATTTTACTCCTTACACTATGAAATTCCTAAAAATTTTACTATTTAAAAATGACATGTATCTATTTTTATTCATGTTGACATTAGCGTTCATCATTTTTTCCTCTTTGATACCATTACAGTATATTATAATATATGAATATACTCTCATGGTATCAAAGAGTAACTGAGTAGTGTCTTCATTGAAGGATTGTTTCCTCCTCCTTGATACCATCAAAGTATAATAGATTTTAGTGGTATCAATGAAACTGAACAGTGTTTTCATTGAGGTTTGTTTCAGTCTTTCGATGAGATTACTCAATCATTCATGCTACCATTACGATATATCTATATATTGTCGTGGTATCATGAAAGTAGTTTCAATTCTTCAATATTTTAATTTTAAAACAGTTTAAAAAAGAGTCATAATTTAGATACAATTATTTAAAAATTTGCAAAAAGAAAAAAAAAATTAAAATATATTTTCTACTAATTTTAGAGTTTAATATATAAGATTGTGACTTTAATAATTTTCTCTTAATTGTATTTTATTTGTTTCTTAGAAAAAATGTCTAATCATTTATGATACCGATAGAATATCAATATATCGAGGGTATCACAGAGGATTAAGTTTAGTCCTATATGATACAATATGGAATCAATATACCAATGGAGTACCACGAAAAATATATTTTCTACTAATTTATAGTTTAATAAATAATATTGTGATTTTAATAATCTTCTCTTAATTGTTTCTTATTTATTTCTTTAAAAAAATCCAATCCTATATGATACCGACAAGGTATCAATATACTGACGGAGTATCACAAAGGATTAAGCTCAGTCCTATATGATATGGATATTGTATCAAAATACCGATGGAGTATCATAGATGATTAATTTATAGTAGTGATGCTGACATTTTGCGCGAAATAAGAAAGGAGAAAGTGGGATAAGTGGGTAAATAGTATGGGCCCTAGGTCCATTAAGGATAAATAGTTTGGATTAAGTCTAATTTGAATAAATAGTTTCACATTTCGATCTATTTTGTGTAATTTACCTATTTGAAATGAAGAAACAACTGGAAAATATCAAGAAGTAAGGAATTCAAAAACTGGGTCTCATAGGGAAGAGAGTATCAATAATTACAACAAACATAATTACTATTTTTCCAGGTGGTTGAGTATGGATTTCTTGAGATGGTTTTGGGATGATCATATGTCACACTTCGGGCCTATATTTTTTGCGTGACTGACATTCAGAATTATTATTATTTGTCACAAATAAGCTCTTGACTTGACTTGTTACTATACTAAAGGTTATAATACATATGTGGAAGCTTTTAAAAAAATGAGCATACAATAAATTTATAATACAAACTCAACAGCTTTATTTAAAGATCTAAAAATTTGAATAATATTTATATGTTTGTAAAATAATGTTGAAAGTTATAACTCGAGTAACTCGTCTATAAAACCTCTATCACATTGAAGATAGGTTATCGGGACAAGACCCCAAACTAACTGAATATTGAGCTAACAACATATACCCACTATCAATACTCTAGATTAATTGGAGCTTTTCGAAAGTAAGAAGGTCTCACAAAAGCTGGATAAATGTGATCCTAATGATGTATTTGTTGTTATGAGTACCTGAATCTGCATCATAAGACGATGCAGCGTCGAATGACCTCAATACATGAAATGTTCGGTATATAAAGTAGTTGAACGAAACAATTGGCTAAAACTAAACATAATGTTGAATGAGAAAATCTGAAAATAGACTGAAGTAAAGTCAATACAATAGTAGAAAAATAAGATTTTCCGCTGAGATCTAACCCCAACTCCCGTCCCAAGAGTTGGGTCTAGAATCAAGGTCAAGAGTCTAGTCACAAATCAAGAATTATGAGCCAGATCTCAGAGTAGTATTAGACATTGATACCTGAGATTTGAGTTAGGATTGAAAGTTGAGGTGTGAGGTTGAAAAAGTGTATATTTTGAGAGTGCAATTGGTTGATATCCATGAGTTACCCATATTTTATGATGAATAATATGAGTTGATCTATAGTTAACTCACTTTTAAATGAGTAGCTAACCAACTCATTTTAAAATGGATTAATAGAGCGGATATCTATATATTTGACCCATTTTGCTACCCCTAGTAAGAATTAAGTAATTGTAACTCACATACAATGGCACAATGTTACATTGTTGACTACTAGCTAACACGATAATGGTCATGCTTAAAAAATTGTTATCATATCAATTTTCACCATGTCAAACAAATATCCGCATTTTTCACATATTTATATTGCAATCACAATTTACACAAATTTTTTGAAGGGATCCCCATTTTAAAACACAATAACAAACATTGACTGCCTTAACTACATCCTAATTTCTTCTACTTATACAACATTCCTAAAATTTTAAACATGTTAGTTCGATAAAAACTACACCTTTAGAAAAAGAAACACGACTAAAAACCCTTGGGTAACAAAATCTAGCCACCACCTACCTCCACAAAAACAATGCCTTGTCGACAAGACATCAAACAAAAATAAAGACAAGAGGATGAGGCATACATGTGGTGCACTAAGTACATGTATTTGGTGTCGAAGGTGGGTTTGTAAACGCATACTCAGTGGTCTCTGATCTTGAACGTATTTATATGCCTAGGACCCAAATAACACCTATGGTTTGACCGAGTTTGAGGATAAATTCATTAATTATTGATAGTGTCGAGTCATGATTATTGCATTATAATAAACCAATATGATTAGTTCTTGTATGTTGGGAAACAAGAGGAGAATGGGCAAAAAAGTGGCAGTACATGCAGTGAGGATTGGGTTTAAGCGAGAAAGAAAAACCGACGAAATGCCAAAGAAGAAGAAGAAGTTCAAAATGAGGAAAACCCAGCCTCGTATCCTCTTCGTATCACGGAGAGGGATTTAATTATTTCCACATTGAAGATGCCAAGACAGAATACTTTGTATCCTTTCCACGTCACCGAGAGAAGGAGTTCAAGAAATTAAAAATTTACAACGCACTGGCGCGTCGCAGACATGGTGCAAATTTTCTGCCGAGTTTTTCCAAATTATAAATAGACTTAGATTTTATTATTTTATTTATTATTTTTCAGGTTTTTGGAGAACAACGACTTGGAGAGATATCTCTTATAGTATTTTATGATTGACCACCATTGAAATAAACTTATTATCTGAATTGAACTCAAAAGAGAAATATGAGGATAGAACGTGAGACAAAAAGAGCATGATCTTCTCTAGAATTAGGGTTGATTTGTATCTTGGATAGAAATATACCTAGAGACCTTGCTTGGTTAATAGACAATATGAAAGCGCAATGCTTGGTAATTGATTCAGTCGATCCCTGCTCAACAATGTAGTTAGGCTGTCAAATACGGTAGGCGTTTAGAGGTCGGGAGATCATAGTCATACATTTAACCCTGTAATCAGTGATTCGATAACCAGTTGACGTCTGTTAGATTATATAATATGCATGAATCTAAAGCAGGCTGCACTCCTGGAATTTCCAAGTCATTGTTTGGAATCCAAGTTGAAATTGAACCATTATTAGTTTAATTCAATATTGAGTGATCATTTAGGATAAAATACATCACTCTTTCCGGAAACACTTGCGTTAATTGATAGCTATTGGAAGAATCAATGATAACCTAATCTTAAGTCTTTGTGGGTATGACATCCGGCTCTTAAAAGAGCTAATTTATTACTTGCACAACCACGTACACTTGCGTGTTGATGAGTCCACAAATTGGACTCATTTAGGGCTATATTTTAATAGAAATTGTGTCCTTAAATGCTTATTTTATCTCAATATCCGATGAAAACCCTTAATTTTTAGGTATTTGATGTTTGAAGAAAAGCATGGATACTACGTCGCAAAAAGAACGAAAAGGCTGAGAAGAACGAAGAAATGAAGGCCTGAGGATTGTCGAGTCCACTTGGCGAGTCGCCGAAGGGTCTTACTTCGTCTTTTGTTCCAGTGTGCTGAGCCTTGAAGGAAAGGATCAAGTGGCGGAGATAGGGAGCAGTCGGCGCATCGCCGAGAAGTTCCGCGAAGCAGTACCATTTAGCCCAATAAACCAGAGCACGACGATGTAGAAGGTTGGTGCAAGACGGCGATGAACTACACCAAAGGGCGAATCACTGAGTTGATCGGTGATTCCAACTAATGACTCCGAATAATCTACTGCAGCACAAATCTGTGAAAACTATAAATACTAGTTAGAGTTATAGTTTTAAGAGTCGAACAATTATTATAATTTTCATATAGAATAGTACTTTTTGGTATTTTTTCTCTAAGTTTGAGAGGGTTTTGAAGACTTGAAGAAAAAAAAGGTTTCATCTCCAAGGATTTAGACTCGAGTCTTTTGGATTCTTCATTCTTGGCCTGTAACAAGACTTAAATCTGCATACCCATTTGAATGCAAGCTCATTTAGGTATAAATTTCTATCTCTTGATGTGTGGCTAAAAATCCTAATTCTTGTGGTGTGATTTAGCGAATATGAGTTAAGATAATTGTTTGGTCTTGCTTGCTGATAGTTTAATCGTAGTTTATTTGTGATTCCGTTTAGTGGTTGTGGATGAATTTAATGAATTTGTAGTTGCAAATACAAGTTTATTTATGTGTTTTCGGCTTGCTCGAGAGAGAGGTCGTAAAACTATGACCACTAAATTGATGGCCAGTGTGAGTGGGTCGACATGAGGTTTAGCTCGAGAGAGTGAACCCTAGTCCCATGTCCACACATTCATCTCGAGAGAGTGAGTGGGTTAAGGCGTAGGTTGGTCTTCACGCGACAAGTGGGTGTACGAGTGGAACACATTTGAAACGGGGTAAGTTGCTCGAGAGAGAGCTTATCCCCCTTAAAGTCTAGCCTAGTCACAATTACTCTATGAATCTTCTATTGAAAGCATGTACCCAATAATCTAGCTTAACCCGTATTCCCGTCACATCCCAAGGATCCCCTCTCATTACTTAGAAGCCCTTGTTTATTTTGCTGTTTTTACCTTACTTGTGACAAAACCTCTCATTGTTAATTGACACTCTTGTGTCCCCCTTTAATTTACAATATTTTTACTCGTTAATGTCTTTAGCTACGACTAGTTAGAACTAAGTTTTATTTTTCTATTAATTCTCAAAACCACTCTCTTGGGAACGATCCCAAACCGTTGGTTGGGTTATTAAACTATTGTACGATCGTAGACACTTGCATCAGAAGTTATGTCTTGATTACAAAAACATCAAAATGGCACCGCTGCCGGGGAGTGGTGTTACTTGAGAATTTTTGGATTAGTAGAATTTTTGTTTTTCTTAGTTGTAGTTTACTCACCTAATTTTTGGTTTTGTTTTATTTGCTTGTGTGAATATTTCAGAAAGCATGAGTGTTAACGGTAGCAATGGTAGCTAGGTGGGCCACCAGGACGACATCGTTAATCTCAACGATGTCCAAGAGTCCAACATCAATGACCCTCATCTCATGGGAGGTGTTGGAATCATCTGTTTACTCCCAGCCGAGGGAAACACAGTGTTTCACATAACGAGCACCATGTTGCAACTCTTGCAATTAAAGAGACTTTTTAGCGGACTAGCTCATGAGGATCCTCACGAGCATCTTTGAAACTTTGTAGATGTGTGCGGACCATTCTCGTTTAAAAATAACTCCCAGGAGTTGGCCCGGTTGAGGCTATTCCCTTTCTCGTTAATGGGAGAGGCGTGCAAATGGCTAGCTGAGTTGCCGCGAAAATCCATCACTTCTAGGGAGGAATTGGTAACCACATTTCAAGTGCGATTTTTCCCTCCCTCAAAGATGATGTTACTGAGGGATAACATCCAGAGTTTTAAGCGTTTGGAAGGAGAGCCTCTACACGAAACTTGGTTGCGGTTCAAAAAGTTGGTGCTACAATGCCCAACCCATGGTTTGCATGATAATGTGCTACTTCAGTACTTCTACCAAAGTTTGGACTCGGTAAACAAAGGTGTCGCCGACCAACTCTCACCGGGAGGCTTAATGCAGTATCCGTATGCAGTAGCAACCCAGCTTTTAGATGGCATGACAACCTTCAACAGAGCATGGTACACTCGTGAAGACCAAGTCTCCCCTCTCACCTTTAAGCTATCTAAGGAGCAGATTGAAAAAGACAATGAGAGAGACCAAAACATGGCCAAAATCATGACGCAACTTGAAATTTTATCCAAAAATGTCATGGGGGCTGGTGCCCGTGGTGTCAACGATGTGGGGGTTGGGCGTGCTAATCCTGAGGAGATGAAGTTTGAAGCCTTGTATAACGAGGAGGTAAATTTTCTACCCAACCAAGGCGGTGGCTACCGCTCAAATTACCCAAGGCAGGGTGGTAACCAAGGTTGGGATAGAGACGAAGGCTGGAAGGACCGAGATCGTGAATGGAGGGACCGTAATCCAAATTGGAAAGATGGGGAGAAAGACAGATATGTGCCTCCCCATGAGCGCCAGAAACCCAAGGGTTCAAAAGGACGTAGGTTTGAGGATATCCTCTCACGTATCCTCAACAAAGTTGAAGGGTCAAACAAAATGCTAAAAGGCCTGAAAAAAGATGTATCTACCCTTAGCCAGACCATCACCTCCAATTCAGTTTCAATCAAGCAGTTAGAAACTCAGTTGGGTCATATCTCGTCTCACCTAAATCTGAGATAGCAAGGGGGTTTTCCGAGTGATACTATGGCTAACCTCAAGAATGAGGTTTGAAGATGGATTTGTATCGTGCCACGACGTTAACTAAGGCGCTGTTTGGGAGGCAACCCAAAACTCTTTATTGCTTTATGTTGCTTTGATAAAATAATGGTGTGTTGATTGTGCAAATGAAAGTGTGGAGAGTGAACGAAAAGTGCAAATTGGCGATCAACAGGTCTAGCTAATCAATAAATCCCCAAATGGTTCGGTGACTCTGAACTAGATCCCCGTTAGACTTAAGATCATCTTGCATTAGAGTCTGTAAAACTCAGCGAGCACATGAAATTATGGGCGAACCGCCGATCGTGTCGGCAATCCCGACAGAGACTGCCATTTGGACTCCCACACAACATGGAGGTTCTGTAAAATTCGGCGGGGCAAATGACTATTTGGCGTTACGCCGAATAGATCAGCGATCGGGACTAATGTCGCCGAACGGGCGAAAACTGGATGGTTTTGCAAGCCAAAGGTTTAAAAGTTTTAACTTCATTCACTTTCCCTCACTTTTTGTCTTCCCAAACTCACACCCGCACACTAGCTCCTATATTTTTGCATTTCTAGAGTATTTTTAGTGTCAAATTGTGCTACGAGTTGGATCACATTGCTTCCTAGCATCTCAATATCCATTTGATCGGCATAAAATGTTGGTACTTCAAACTCCGCGTTCCTTTCCTCGAAAGTTATATTCAAATGAAATGGCATTACTTTGATGATGTGTGTTGGGCCTATCTGGTAGGATTAGAATATTTGTTTCCCTGTTAGGTTCACAAATATTTCCCGTACTAAGTTAAATAGTTAATTCCTGAAGGTTGCACTTTAAATTGAATGAAAATCGTGGATTGTGCATGATTGTCACTAGTTTTAAGCCTAATTTTAGTTGTGCATGCCTTAATTTTGTTTTCGGGGGTTGCAGGGTTGGATTCAAAAAGATGGGTTGAAACTAGGCACGTGAGCCATTTGGCGAGTTAAGTCGAGCTCGCCAAACTGCTCGGCGGTTCGCCTAACATTCCCATTTTGCCGTTATTTTAATGCCATACATAATGTTTAGTTCTGTAACTTTCGGCGAGAAGCCTTTGATCGCCAAAAGCATTCGGCGATTTGCCGAAAGACATATTGTTCACCCTTTGTCTGCACCCTTGTATTCTCTATGCACTGCACTCGGCGAACCGCCGAAGTAGCTGTGCGCTTCGCCAACTGGTTCAGCGAAGTGATTTTGCAATTGAACTACCTTACTTTTGTCTGAATACTTTCTAACTTTTTTCTCGAAGCTTTGCAGAAATGGCTAAACCAAAAGTAGCTGGAAGAGATATGCCACCCCGACAAACAAGAGAGAAAAAATTCAAAAAAATACAAAGGCAACAAATCCTCCCAAAATGGATAATGATGACAAGAAGCCCAGTGCCAGCAAGATAACAAATCCCCGAGACCCCACTATTCCCTCATGGAGACGTGGATTCGTCACATCTATCCATTCCTTTCTGGCGGGTCATGACTTGGACAATCTTAGTATGTCAGCTGTCGCTGAATCTTCTGAAGAAGCTCTGGGGGCCATTATCAAGTTCCAGGCTGACACATCAGGCACTATTGCCCAGACAGATGGAGTGACTGACTAGACATGATTTTTCTCTACCTCCCTCTCTGTCCTTCTCTATTCTAAAGTCTGGATATTCTGTTATTTGCATTTGAGGACAAATGCTTTTGTTTATGGTTGGGTGAGGCCCACACCTTTTGTGTGCTACTTTTGTCGTGTTTTGTGTATATATCTGGGTTGTTTTTTTTTTAAAACTGTGTTAATACTGCTTTTCTGTGGATGTTTGAGCTTGTGGCTCCTTTTATTTTAAATTGCAAAATGATTTTGATTCGTCCGAAAATTTTTGCCACCTCTCGTGTGTCGAATGTGGATGTTCTTTTGCAAAATTTAAGTCTCGGTCTGCATCAATGCCGAGGACTTGAATAGTGTTTACAATCGAATGAACATGAATGCGCGCCTATGATGAGGCCAAATGAAGTTGCATAGACAATATGTGAACTCTTTGCATGTCGTTGTGATTATCCATTTATCAAATCGATTCTCTTGTGATGACCGTAGCACACTAGCAAAAGTGTGGAGTCTTGTTTGACTTATAGTGTCAATGCCTAGTGTGATGAGCTTACCTGTGAACTATGCATGATAGATCCTAGAATTTTCCCCGTTGGTCCGGTCAACTAAGTGATACTACCTCTTGATATGATCTTAGGCAACTTCTACGAGTGTGAGCCAATTTGACATATACCTCTTTTGTTACCTACCTTGTGAGCGTGTGATTCTCTCTTGAACACCCTTTGAGCATTTCCCTTTTCTTTGGAAGAAACTTGATGAAAGCAATGACCTTTCTCTATCCATCACCCATAATCTTCATGAAGTTATGGTTAGTTGAATAGCCAACTTAGGCCAAAAGCCTAAGTTGGGGGTGTGTTGAAAATATACGGGCAAGTCAAGAAGTGCAAGGAAAGTCTCCTCTTACCCATGGTTTTGAGAGAAATGGAACCCCTCCACAAAAAAAAGAGTTGTGGAATAAAGTACAAAAGAAATGGGGTCTCCAAACAAGTCACGGGCAGTGAATAATAGGATGGCTTATTAGCACTAAAGAGATTGATGAAGGAAAAGAAAAGAAAGTGTTGTGAGCACCACATTTCATGACGATGGAAGTCAATGAGCCTAAATGACCATACCTTTACACTCAGCCCCGTTACAAGCCTTGTTAAGACCTTTGTGATCTTGAGAAAGTCGAAATAAATGTTGATTGGAAAATACGGGCAAACCTATGGGTGAAATAATGCATTATGTTCTTCTCTGTGAGTGAGTGTTGCATCTAATTCCAAAGCTTTAAACGGTGAAGCCATTGTGTGAATATGGACTCATTCTTTGTGTGAGGGTATTTGAACACTATAGTTGAACTTGAACTTGCATTTGAAGCAAGTATTGTGAGCATGAGATTCGTTGATATTGGTGAGTCACAAATTTGAATTTTTGAGTACACATTTGATCTTTGCATAAGTAAATTGAGTCTTGTGTAGCACTGTTCGAGACACCCTTTTGAACGGCTGAACTTGAGTTTTGCTTGAGGACAAAACAAAAGTTTAAGTTGGGGGTGTTTATGAGTCCATAAATTGGACTCATTTAGGGCTATATTTTAATAGAAATTGTTTCCTCAAATGCTTATTTTATCTCAATATCTGATGAAACCCTTAAGTTTCAGGTATTTGATGTTTGAAGGAAAGCATGGACACTACGTCGCAAAAAGGAATGAAAAAGGCTTGTTGACACCTAATTTTGACCCTCCCCGATAATAATTAATTTCCGAGCTTCTTAATTTTCAAACGATTTAGAATAACTAATTTTATAAAAATCCAAATATTTTTCAAGTTTATTTTAAAGTAATTTTAGTCATTTTATAAATTTTAAATGATAAATATGTTTTATATAATTTTTTATATAATTAGTATATTTTATGAATATTTGAAAATCATCTCAAAAAATATTTAGTTTTAATTAAATATTTGGTTAATTAGTTTAGTTATATAATAGTTTATATTTTTAATTATTTAGTTTATAATTAAATTAATTATTTTATTTCGTTAATATTAAGAAGCTCAATAATTAATTGATATTGTTCGTCTTATTTTAGTTTTGGCCGAATTAACTAATTAAACTCAATTTGGCCAAGTTTTAAACTTAAGTTGACTAAGTTTGAAACCCATGTGACTATTTTCCTATTACGAACCTAACTACTCCTTTACCTCCCTTCAGACCCAATTTATAGTCAAGTTTTAGGCCCTTTTCTATGTGCAGCTGCCCACTCCGTCACACTCATTATCACCAGCCCAATCTGCAATACTAAAAGACCCATAATCCTTTCCTTTTACCCAGCCCAACTTTACTCCTATTCCCAATTCCAATTCAAATACCCACAGCGTGCATACATACAATACAACAACAAACAGTACCCACGTGAGCCTACCCCTATACACTTTGTTCTTTCGTAGTCCAGCAACCCAGTAAATAGCGTACAACAAGAACGAGCCCAAATCCAGACCAACTCACTCGCACTTCGTCTTCCTCAACCTGTACGAAGCTCGTACAACCAGCTTCATTTCGTCCTTCGCAGCCAGGTGGAGTAATCTCAACGCCTCGCTCATCCTTGTCTCGAGATCGAGCGGCTCCCTTTGTTTGTCCGTTGCAATTTGTTGAAAAATGTGGAGGAATTCGTACAGTGAGTTCTTATCCTTTAGAATTTGATTTGGAATTCAATTTCTCTTGTTCTTATCCGATTACTCACCCCTTTTCCCCCAAAAAACTGAACCCTAGCTTCCCTTTATATAAACTCTCTTCTTTCTTAGTAGTAGGGGGGGTTTTCTTAGTTTTGGTTTCCTAAAGAAGTGATACATAAAAGAAACAGTGAGAAAAGTAAAAACAGAACAAAGTTAGAACATATGTAGACAAAAGAAAAAGTTAGGAAGATAATATCCCTATAGCTAAAGTTTCTGGGTCTGCTGGTTTGGATATTGATTTTTCTTCCGAAATCTCTCCTTGGGGTGGTGGAATCACTCTCAAACTCGTCGGTTCCAGTTCGCTACCCCCGAAAAGGTAATATTCCTTTTCTAATTTTTGTTTTCATTGTCGTGAGTTAAGAATTTCTTGGTTTTCTGGGTTGATTTAGTGATCTTTTCATTCAATCGATGAAATGACCGTATGATTCTGGGTTGTATAGGGAATTTGAGTGTTAGAATTTTGGGATTTTTGACTGGTCATGAACTATAAATCTGTGGTGTAGCTCATCTGCGAGTCAAATGTTGTTGTTTAGTTTCATTTGTTTGAAGTCTTGATGATTCCATCTTATATCGGGTTAATTTCTCCCATTTAAGGTCTCTTATCTCTCTATTAATCTCGTCTTGTTGGTTGTGGGTTGGTAGGTCATGATTTTGTTTTCTTATTGATATATATGAAGGTTGTTCTCATTCTCTGTTTATTTCAGCTAGTAGAAGTCGTACGAGTCGAGTTGTTTACTGTTTTATTTTCCTTTTCGTGATATCTGCGCTTTTATGTATAGAATTAAGTATCTTAGTCTATATGTTAGTATTTTGCATTTTTTAAATCTCGTTTCTAATAATATTGGTGGTATATTCCTTGTTATCTTTCATGCCTGGTTAGCTTATGATGAGTTTAATTGGGTTAACGCTAAGTTTAAGATGAGTCAGAAAGCTATTTGTTTCAATTTGTTGGAACATTTTTCTTGTGTTAAATTCTCACTGTCAAAGTATTTTGTTATGCTAATTAGTTTTTTTTTCTTTTTACTTATATATCCTTATCATTTTCACGCTTAAAACACGTTAAAAAATGAGATTTTATTGTATGTATCTAAGTTAGCTTCAACTCAATTGGTATTTGGCTATCCCATTCTTCCATTCTTCATGTTGCTTTGGGCGATTATCTCGCTGCCTAGAGTTACCAGTTTTGACAGTCCGAACTATTTTTCTTCCTAATGTTTTAGTTCGCTAAAGTTCGAGTTTTGTTGTTATGATTACTTGAAGTATGAATTTATTGTTGTTAGTCTTTCATGTGTATAGTATGTCGATCTCTTTAAATATAACATAAGCTACCAGTAATTCGATTACACATTATTTAGTTTTTCAGTTTGTTTATTTGAAATAAAGGAGGGGTTTGCACTTAGTTAAATCCAAATGAGATGCATTTTAGCTTTTTCTTTTGAGTAGTTATTGCTCCCTGCTTTAAGAATGATCAACTTGAATAATTTTAATCCCTTCATTAGCATGTGTGTGAGCTCATCTTGTTTAATGACATTTATATAAGATTAGATAGTGACTAGCTAGTATGCTAAATTATTATTATTATTAGTGTTATTATTATTTTATTTTATTTTGGGGTCTTAAGTTTGGTTAGTATTATTTTTAGTTGTTTTGTCGCCTATTGGCAACTTATGAATTTATTACTGTTGTCTTTATTTTTATTAGTTTGTTACATGTTTAGAGTTTCACTAATCCCCTATTATGTGTTTTCGGATAAAGTGAATGGTATTAATTGCCTTCTAATCTTTTCTTTTACCTTCTTTGCATGTATATGAGTCCATAATGGACTCTTTCCTCCTTGTATCTCCGAATTGGGCCAAAGGCCCAATTTTCTTCCTGTTGAGTCAACTGGGTCAAGGAAAACCGAAGAATAAGTCCATGAACTCGGCATACATGTGTCGAAAACAAAATACAGGAAATTGGAGTTAAAATACGAGGATATACAACAGTATACACCAAGTGTATATGTTGTATATATGGCATAATCGGGCCCAAAGGCCTTCCCTTTCTTTGATTTGTATTTTGTTATTTTGGGCCTAAGCCCCCTTGTATTTTAATTATTACTATTTTGTTAGTCTAGGAAAGGTACTAAGTATTGGGCCTTTGGACCCAAAACTGAAATGAGACCTAAGTACTGGTCCAGGCGGACAGAAAACCAAACTTGGGCTCAAATCTCTCTCTCCTTATTACTTATGTCTTATGTTTGTTTAATTGCCATTATTTGCTTATTTGCTAGATAATTCTAAGGTTGTTCCCTAAACCAATTCCCCAAAAGATAACCACCTTTAAATCGATTTACTTATATTTCCCGAAAAATTGAAAAGGTAATTGTTTTCTTCCTTAAATTACTGTAACACCCCGGAAATTCTATGACTTAAGATAGAGCCTCACCTTATGTATAATGACTTAAAAATAGTTAAAATGATGTTTATAAACCTAAACTAATGTAATTGACTTGGTTTGGAAGAGTAAAAGTCTAAACGTCAAGAAACGACCATGACGTCTGGAAAACTAGAGAAGAATGTGTTCTAGTATGTCCTTAGGTTTTGGGAAGGTTTGGGAGTGTCGTATGATGGTATAATCTTGTAAAAAGAGTTAAAATAGGTAAATATTTGTTTATAGGGTCAAAACATTCGAATACGACTCCCCGGGACCACCCTAAGGGACCCCAAGGGGGACCCCAACCTTGGACAAGCAAGCTGCCAAGGCAGCTTGCAAATTGCACTTGGAGGGAATAG
>NW_006239034.1:1378265-1378454 GCF_000226075.1 Solanum tuberosum
CAACCTTGGACAAGCAAGCTGCCAAGGCAGCTTGCAAATTGCTCTTGGAGGGAACAAAGGCGCGTCACGGACTTGCTCCCCCAAGGATCAAAAAGTTTGTTTGCGACGCGGTCGTGTCACGGACTCTACTGTCTCGAAATTTAATTCCAAATATCTTCAGGGAACAGCTCCGCGTCGCGGACTTGTTCC
>NW_006239034.1:1378560-1378702 GCF_000226075.1 Solanum tuberosum
GATTCCTTTCCCCAAGAGGCCCCTTCAAGATGAATTTCAAAATCTCCAATTTCTAGGTTCAATCCAAAAACGTGGATCTTCTTTTTAAAGTGAAATTGATGTTATAAACTGACTTTGATTGATGTTATATGAACAATTATGG
>NW_006239034.1:1380121-1400987 GCF_000226075.1 Solanum tuberosum
TTTTGACTAAATGTCCTTTTATGCATGTTTCAATGGTTTTTATGCATAGTAGCCATACTTAGTACGTGTGTTGTACTAACCCATATTTTCTCCCTTTTCCTAAACATTTAATTTCGGGCCGTTGAGGATTCAAGCTTACTTCTCAAGACACTTGGAGTTGCTTCCCCAAGTTGGTGAGTCCTCAAGTCCGAGGACAAGACCCTATGATCTAGCTTCTATATTTAGTTCTTTGCTTATGTTGGAAGACATTGTTGTACTTCCTATTTTCAAGACTTCTTATTGATGTAAGGGCTAAGTCCCATTTTCGATACTTCTATGTCTAGATGGTGCATTGTGACGAAGTTAGATTCTATTTTTCATATATGAAGTGAAGTTGAACTTCCAAAGTAAAAGTTTTAAATTTTTCCGTGATTTTATTCTATGATACATGTTATGATGAATGCTAAGGTCTTGTATAAGACCTCTTCGAGGTCGAATACGCCGATAACGACTATGGGGTGCTCTCGGGTCGTAACAATTACTTTGAGATATCTCACTTAATTAATGCCCTTATAATATTTTCCTTCCCCTTCAGAATGATTTTAAGTTTTAAAATTGTTATTTTCTCAATTTTAATTAAGTTGCTTGTTTTCTTAAAATAAATAGTCAAATAGTTAATTACCGGATAATCGCATGTTAGCGGATGTTCTAGTTTATTTCCTTCCTAGAGCATTAATATGAACCCCAAACCCTCTCTAGTATTTTCATTAGATTTTCTGTTTTAATCTTTTGAAAAAATAGTTTTCTTGATTTTTTCTTAAAAAATTAAGTGGTGACTCTTAAAACCACTCTAATAATATTTTTTAATAAAACAAGGTTGAGAAGAACGAAGAAATGAATGCCTGAGGATCGTCGAGTCCACTTTGGCGAGTCGCCGAAGGGTCTTACTTCGCCTTTTGTTCCAGTGTACTAAGCCCTGAAGGAAAGGATCAAGTCGGCGGAGAAAGGGAGCAGTCGGCGCATCGTCGAGAAGTTCCAAGAAGCAGTACCATGTCGCCCAATGACCCAAAGCACGACGATGTTGAAGGCTGGTGCAAGACGGCGATGAACTACATCAAAGGGCGAATCACCGAGTTGATCGGCGATTCCGACTAACGACGCTGAATGATCTACTGCAGCACAAATATGTGAAAGCTATAAATACTAGTTAGAGTTGTAGTTTTAAGAGTCGAACAATTATTATAATTTTCATATATAATAGAACTTTTTGGTATTTTTTCTCTAAGTTTGAGAGGGTTTTGAAGACTTGAAGAAAAAGAGGGTTTCATCTCCAAAGATTATGACTAGGGTCTTTTGGATTCTTCATTCTTGGCATGTAACAAGACTCAAATCTTCATACCCATTTGAATGTAAGCTCATTTAGGTATAAATTTCTATCTCTTGATGTGTGGCTAAAACCCCCAACTCTTGGGGTGTGATTTAGCGAATATGGGTTAAGATAATTGTTGGGTCTTGCTTGCTGATAGTTTAATCATAGTTTAATTGTGATTTCGTTTAGTGGTTGTGGATGAATTTAATAAATTTGTAGTTGCTAATACAAGTTTATTTATGGGTTTTCGGCTTGCTCAAGAGAGAGTTCGTAAAACTAAGACAACTAAATTGATGGCCAGTGTGAGTGGGTCGACATGAGGTTCAGCTCGAGAGAGTGAATCCTAGTCATATGTCCACACACTCAGCTCGAGAGAGTGAGTGGGTTAAGGCGTAGGCTGGTCTTCACGCGGCAAGTGGGTGTCCAAGAGGAACGCATTTGAAATGGGGTAAGTTGCTCGAAAGAGAGCTTATCCCCCTTAAAGTCTAGCCTAGTCACAATTACTCTATGAATCTTCTATCGAAAGCATGTACCCAATAATCTAGCGTAACCCGTATTCCCGTCACATCCCAAGGATCCCCTCTCATTACTTAGAAACCCTTGTTTATTTTGATGTTTTTACCTTACTTGTGGCATAACCCCCCATTGTTAATTGACACTCTTGTGTTCCCCTTTAATTTACAATGTTTTTACTCGTTAATGTCTTTAGCTACGACTAGTTAGAACTAAGTTTTATTTTTCTATTAATTCTCAAAACCACTCTCTTGGGAATGATACCAACCCTTGGTTGGGTTACTAAACTATTGTACGATCGTAGACACTTGCATCAGAAGTTATGCCTTGATTACGAATACATCACATGTGCGTTTGGGTGCAACATGTTTTTGGCACTGCTGCCGGGGACTTTACAATTAGGAATTATTTAATTCAACTAATTTCTAAATTTATTGTTCAAGTGTTGATAACTTGATCTTAGCTATTGTATTTCAGGTTGTGTTTAAACTTCAAGCTGGAAGATGGACGGGAAATGGTAGAGATACTTGCTGAACTGGAAAAATTTGTTCATTATCGGAGAAATAAAGTACGACTAACCTAGTATGTTGCTCAAGTTTGTAGCGAACCAGTAACACCAGTAGTAAAGGTTGAACCAGTTGTACCTGTAGCAATGGCAGGGATGACTGTTCGAGACGTTGAAATCCCATGCATAACTAATATTTCTCTGAGTATTCAGAAACCACCAGCTGGTGGTACGTTTGAATTGAAGCAGAGTATGTTGCAATTATTGCACACTAATAGAAAATTTACCGACTAATATCATGAGGACCCACAAGTGCACATTCAGAACTTCCTCAAAATCAGTGACACATACACTCCAACTAGAGTAAATCTAGATTATGTGAGACTCACCTTGTTCCCTTTCTCTCTATTAGGGAAAGCAAGAATATGGTTGAAATCTGAAACAACAAACTCTATTACTTCATGGGATGATCTTGTGCGAATTTTTTTGATAAGGTTCTTTCCATCTGGGAAAACAACCAAGCTTAGGAGCGAGATACTGTGTTTTAGGCAGAAAGGATGGGAGAATTCATATAATGCATGTGACATATTCAAATCACTACTGTAAGGTTGTCCTCACCATCATCAAGTAAATAAAGTCTTGGTCCACACCTTCATTGAGGGTTTGGGACCAAACACCGTGTTTTTTCTTGATTCAATTGCGGGAGGACAAGCTTTGGAGAAGACTTATGCTAAATTGTTCACAATGCTCAATAGAATCTCACAAGGAAATCCTGAATGAAATGGATGAGGAGCTAAACTTGTGGTGAAAAAGACTGGTGGGATATTAGAAGTAGATGCAATTACAGTTTTGACTGCACAAATTACTGCGATGTAGAACATGATGAACATCCATTTCAGCAATTTTTCATTGGGACAATAGCCTGCCCAGGAAAATCTGGTAAAACAACCACAAACATGGTGCGAAATATGTGGAAGTGGTGATTGATCTTGGGCGTATTTATGCACCTACTAACCAATTTATCCCATATATAAAGCTAAGTTGAGAGAATTTATCGTTGTCGGAATTAAGTTTTGAGAGTCTTTTGATGTCGCTTCTTCTAACCAATATGAGTAGATGTTTTAGGGTGAAAACAAAAGAAGAACGAACCAAAATAGGGCACCTGGTCAGAGGTAGGAAAATAGAATACGAAGTTGTGGAGAAAAAGGGCCTAGAAGCTGGAGAATACACTACGAGGGAGCATCTTCGCGTCGCGGAGCTAATACGTGTGTGCAGAAAAGAAATTCCACTTAACAGTGGAGTGCGCGATGGGAGCACGTCGCGGAGAGGTTTCATCTATGTGCAAGTATAGGCGAGGGAACAGATCCGCGACACGGACCTGGACACCAGAAATTGGCCACGTGTTTTATTTTAGACTATAAATAGTTTAAGTGTGTTATTTTTATCATTATCAATTTTTAAAAAGATGGGAGCACAGTATTTTGGGCGATTTGGCTAACACCTTCTAGGGTTCTTCTTCTACTCTTTCATTTTGGTAAACCCTTGTATGATCCTCAAACATTATTTGAGAATATTCTGTGTTATGAGTAGCTAAGTCCCTTATTCTAGGGTTGTAGCTACGGTTAATGGTTTAATACAATTTGTTTCTAGTATGAGTAGGGTTATCTTATGATTTGTGCTTGCGTTCTTGTTTAACTATTTTAATGCATGATCAACATTAAAATAAACTCATTGTCTGCTCTTGAACTCGGAAGATGAATAGAGGGATAGACCAAAGAATGTGGGAAGTGTGTTCATTCTAGGGTAAAGTCTACAATGTTTCGTATATAGGATAGTCTTATACTTATATACCACGCTTGGTTAATATGCAAGATGAATGCTTAGTGCTTAGTCATTCCTTCATGCCTAACCCCGCTCAACGATGTAGTTAGGCTCTCAATAGGGGTATGCGATTAGAGGTCGGGAGATCATGATCATAAAATGAACCTTGCAAATCCATAATGAGGTTAACCCGTCGAATACTAGTATAAATCAATATTATATCAGAGATCGATCTATGCTACAACCCTGGAGCACCTTTTCGAATTGTGAAATTTTCTTGTTAGAAACCTTTTAATTAAAGTAATTAATTTTTAATAGTGTCTAATTAGTAGTTATAAATGAATTTCTAAAATTATTTGTCACCCGAGTAAATTTAGTTTAGACATAAGAGAATTGTTATTTGTTGATTTGGAGTCATTTGGGTTCAATAATCCTGCTCAAAAGAGTCGTTGTACTACTTGAGTGACCACATCCATTTGTGTGTGCTTTTGGGCGCAACAAGTTTTTGGCGCCGCTGCCGGGGACTTTAAAATCGGCTTATATCTAATTTTCGAGTGTCTAAATTATTTGTACAAGTTTTGACAACTTGATCTTGGCTCTTCATTTCGCAGGTTGTGTCAGGTTTTCACACTGGAAGACGACCATGACTTGGTAGAGCCTCTAGCTGAACCGGAGAGATTTGTTTGTTACCGAAGAAGGCAAAGAAGACTCACTTATCATGTTCCTCTTGTGGATAGTAAACCAGAAACTTCAGAAGAAAGGGAGGATCAAGACCCACCTGCAGTGATGGCAGAAATGGAAGTGAGAGATGCGGCAATCCCACAGACCACCAATGTTACCTCAAGTATTCAGAAACCTGCACCTGGTGGGAGGTTTGAATTGAAGCAGAACATGGTGCAACTACTGCACACAAACGGGCAGTTCACTGGTCTATCTCATGAGGACCCATTAGTGCATATTCAGAATTTCCTCGAGATCAGTGACACATACACTCCAACTGGAGTGAACTCTGATTATGTGACGCTCACATTATTCCCCTTTTCTCAGCTGGGGAAGCAAAGAGATGGCTGAACTCTGAGCCCGCAAATTCCATAACAACTTGGGATGATCTTTCCCGAAAGTTTTTGATAAGGTTTTTTCCATCCGGTAAAACAGCCAAGCTGAGAAGCGACATATTAAGCTTCCGACAGAAAGGAGGGGAAAACTTGTATCAAGCTTGGGATAGGTTTAAGTCCTTGCTATTAAGTTGTCCACATCACCATCAAGCTTACGAAGTGTTGGTCTATACCTTCATTGAAGGGTTGGAACCCAACACAAAAAATTTACTTGATTCTGCTGCAGGTGGACAAGCTTTGGAGAAGACATATGTTGAGTTCTTTAAATTGCTTGATAGAATTTCACAGGGTAACCCCGAGTGGAATGGCGGAGGAGCTAAACCGGTTGTACAGAAGACTGTTGGAGTGTTGGAAATGGATGCAGTGATAGCTTTGTTGACACAGATCGCAGCAATGCAGAATATAATGACTACTCATTTTAGTAACATGTCACTAGGACAACAACCAGCCCAAGTTAATATGGCACATCAACCACAAGCTTGGTGTGAAGTATGTGGAGGTGGAGATCACAGTGCTGAGGTATGTGGAGCAAACCCAGAATCTGTTCATTTTGTAGGTAATGCTCAACGAGGAGGAAATCACCAGAGCTACGGAAATACCTACAACCCGAGCTGGAGGAACAACCCAAACTTTTCATGGGGTGGCAATCAAAACCAACATCAAGGACAGAACCAATACAGACCACATAGTAGTGGACAACAGTACCATCAGCAAAACCATGGTAACCAGCAGGCTGCCAAGCAAGGTGATATGAGTATGGAGGACATGCTAAAACAAATCATGGCGGATCAAGCTAAATTGGAAGCAGATGTTCGAAATAATCAATTGGCGACTCAAAATTTGGAGAAGCAGTTTGGGCAGTTTGCTAGTGCCCAAAATTCCCGACCACAAGGAGGTTTGCCGAGAAATACCTACCCGAACCCGAAGTAGGTAAATGTTGTGAGTACTCGGAGTGGTCGTCCATTGGAGGAGTTGACGCCAAAGGCAAAAGTTGCTGAAGAAAAAAGAAAACATACAGATAAAGCAGAACCAAGTGAACAAAGGGTATATGAGGAACCAAAAGAAAAACCACCTCCCCCATTCCCACAGAAATTCAAAAAACAAAAGGAGGAGGAATTTTTTGGTAAGTTTATTGAATTACTCAAATAGGTACATGTTAACTTTCCTTTGATTGACGTGTTGCAGGGCATTCCTAAGTATGCCAAATATGTGAAAGATGTGGTAGCCAACAAGAGTAGATTGGCTGAGTATGCAACAGTAGCACTCACGGAAGAGTGCAGTTCTAGGATCCAGAATAGGCTCCCAACTAAGTTGAAAGATCCAAGGAGTTTCACTATTCAGATCAAAATTGGCAAATGTATTGAGGCAAGAGGTTTGTGCGAGTTGGGCGCAAGTATCAATTTGATGCCTACTTCCATGTTTGTCAAATTGGGACTAGGAATACCCAAGTCCACAACAATTATGTTACAGTTAGCGGACCGTTCGGTGTCAAGGCCATATGGCATTATTGCAGATGTCTTGGTTCAAGTGGGAACTCTGATTTTCCCCGTGGACTTTGTCATTTTGGATTTTGAACCTGACCTAGAGGCCCCATTTATTTTGGGACGCCCATTTCTAGCAACCAGAGGTGCATTAATTGATGTGGCGGCCGGTAGACTAACAATGAGGGCTCATGACAAGGTCGAGGTATTTGATGTTTACAAGGCAATGAAGTTGCCTGCAATATATGAGGAGCTGTCTGCAATTGCAGTCATTGATGAGGCAATGACATCTAAATATGTTGAAGCCCAAGACCCTTTAGAGAAAGTGTTAATTGGGCAAGACATTGAGGGAGATGTTGAAGCCCAGGAGTTGGCTAACGTCCTAAATTTCTCGAATATGAGTATGTTTTGCAAGTTTGTGGAGCCAATAAACAGAGTCATGGGACCACCTCCCAAGCCGTCGATTGAAGAAGAACCAAAGTTAGAGTTAAAGGCTCTCCCTTCTCATCTCAGGTATGCATTCTTAGGTGCCAATAAATCTTTACCTGTAATCCTTTCTTCTGCTTTGTCCGAATTGCAGGTTGAGGCATCTCTGAAATATTGAGGAAGGAAAAAAGGGAGATAGGCTGGCAGATGGCGGACATACATGGCATCAGCCCAACTTTATGCATGCACAGGATATTCATGGAGGAAGGGCACAAGTCAATTGTGCAACCGCAGCGCAGGCTAAACCCAATGATGAAAGATGTGGTGCGCAAGGAGGTGATCAAATGGCTAGATGTGAGTATTGTCTATCCAATTTCGAACAACAAGTGGGTCAGCCCAGTTCAGTGTGTGCCTAAAAAGGGAGGCATGACGGTGATCACCAATGAAAAAAATGAGTTGATTCCAACTAGGACGGTGACAGGAAGGCGAATATGCATGGATTACAAAAAATTGAATGAAGCCATCAGAAAGGATCACTACCCGGTTCCTTTTATTGATCAGATGCTGGACAGGTTGGCTGGACAAGAATATTATTGTTTCCTCGATGGCTATTCAAGATACAACCAAATTGTGATTGCACTAGAGGACCAGGAGAAAACTACACTCACTTGCCCGTATGGGACATATGCTTTCAAAAGAATGTTGTTTGGGCTATGCAATGCTCTAGCCACCTTCCAAAGATGCATGATGTCTATCTTTCATGATATGGTTGAAGATTTTGTGGAAATATTCATGGATGACTTCTCAGTATTTGGGGAGTCTTTTGACAGGTGCTTGGAGAATTTAGACTGGGTGTTGGCTAGATGCGAGGAAACTAATCTCGTCCTAAACTGGGAAAAATGTCATTTCCTAGTGAAGGAAAGGGTTGTGTTAGGCCATAAGGTGTCAAAGAGAGGGCTGGAAGTTGATTGTGCCAAAGTTGAAGTAATTGAAAAGCTACCTCCCCCAAGTTATGTTAAAGGGGTGCGAAGTTTTTTGGGTCATGCTGGTTTCTACAGGAGATTCATCAAGCACTTCTCTAAGATTGCAAGACCCATGTGTAGTCTCCCAGAGAAGGAGATGAAATTTGTATTTGATGAGCAATGCATGCAAGCTTTTGAAGTTTTGAAGAAGAAGTTGATAGAAGCTCCAATCCTAACTTCCCCAAATTGGGTGCTTCTTTTTTAGCTGATATGTGATGCAAGTGATATGGTTGTGGGAGCAGTGTTGGGGAAAGGAAAGAGAAGGTTTTTCACTCAATATATTATGCAACCAAAACACTGGATGCGGCCCAAACCAACTACACAATGACTGAAAAAGAAATGATAGCCTTGGTCTTTGCTTTTGACAAGTTTAGATCTTACCTCGTACGTATTAAAGTTGTTTTTTATACTGACCATGCAACTATCAGGTACTTGTTCAACAAGAAGGATGCAAAGCCGCGGTTAATCAGGTAGGTTCTATTGCTGCAAGAGTTTGACATCGAGATCAAGGACCGAAGAGGTTCTGAAAACTAGATTGCAGACCACCTGTCAAGATTGGAGAGTTCGTCACATGTGGGAGAGCAAGATCATATTAGGGAGGAATTCCCTGATGAAAAACTATTGGCGCTAGAGGTGACCGAACTACCATGGTATGCATACATTGTTAATTATTTGGTTAGCGGATTGTTTCCACCGGGTGTAACCACACACCAAAAGAAGAGGCTTATTTATGATTCTCGGTTCTACATATAGGATGAGCTTTATCTCTTCAAGCAAGGGCCGGACAAAATTATGAAGAGGTGTGTGCATGAGTCTGAGATGAGACAAGTGATGGATAGTTGCCACTCGTCTGCATATGGGGGTCATCATGGAGGTGAGCGCACTGTGCATAAGGTGCTCCAATTAGGTTTTTTCTGGCCTACTTTATTTAGAGATGTTGTCGGTTATGTGAAAAGTTGTGATCAATGTCAGAGGATGTGGTCTATTTCTAGATGACATGAGATGCCCTTGCATAACATCTTGGAGGTTGAAATATTTGATGTCTGGGGGATCGACTTCATGGGGCCATTCCCTCCATCGAATGGAAATCAGTACATACTTGTGGCTGTGGACTATGTGTCAAAATGGGTTGAGGCAGTGGCGTTGCCGACCAATGATGCTAAAGTGGTGTCGAAGTTTCTAAAGAAGCACATTTTCACTCGGTTTGGAACTCCTAGAGCAATAATCAGTGATGGAGGGATGCACTTCATAAATCAAGTGGTGAAGAATATCTTAGCTAAATATGGAGTCAGACACAAGGTAGCTACAACATACCACCCTCAAACTAGTGGCTAGGTAGAAGTGTCAAAGAGGGAGGTGAAGCAGATTCTACAGAAAATAATGAATGCCCAAAGGAAAGATTGGGCAATGAAGCTTGATAATGCATTATGGTCATACATGACCGCTTATAAGACACCAATAGGGACTTCTCCATATCACTTGGTGTTTGGTAAAGCGTGTCACCTTCTAGTTGAATTAGAACATCAGGCGTACTGGACAATGAAGAAGTTGAACCTGGACCTAGAACTAGCAGGGAGAAAGAGGATGGGCCAGCTACATAAATTGGAGGAATTCAGACTCCATGCTTATGAAAATGCTAAGCTCTATAAGGAGAAGACTAAACGATGGCATGATAAGCATATTGTGCCTCGATTTTTGAGCCTGGGCAAAAGGTATTATTATTTAACTATAGATTGAGGTTGTTTCTAGGTAAGTTGAAGTCAAAATGGTGCGGACCATTTGAGGTGGTGCGCATGACCGACCACGGCATTGTAGAGTTATGGAATGAACAAAAGCAATCCACGTTCATTGTGAATGGATAGAGGGTGAAGCATTACTTCGAACAAGAAGTGGATCGAGAAGAAGAAAGTATGTAATTGAGCAATGAATAAGAGGGAGTTGATTCATGCCGCGACGTTAAATCAGGCGCTACCCGAGAGGCAACTCGATACTTTGTGATTTTGAAAATATTTGCATTGTAGTTTGTTTTAATAGGTTAGTTTAGTGTAATTTTAGTTCTAGGTTATTTCATTTATCGTAAAATTTGTAATTTTAAAAAAAATTAAAAAAATTGGGCAATTAAACCAGTGGAGTCCGTGACAAGAGCGCGTCGCAGACTTGTTTCTTCTAGGTGATGGATGCCCCAGGCAAAGTTGCGAAAACATCAAGGCGAGACCGCGACAGGTCCGCGTCGTAGACACAGTTTATAGAATTAAATTAGTGGGGGTGGATTTCCAGTGGAGTCCGCGACCTCACCGCGTCGCGGACTTGTTCCCACTCTTCATTAATTCTCCCATGTTCCAAAAAAAATCGCAAGGCGTGACCGCGACAGCTCCGCGTCGCGGACCTGGTGAGTTCTTATGGTATTTTCAATTAAAAAGTTGGGTTTGACTCGACTAAATGGGTAAAAACCCGACCCCCATTCCCTTCTATTCCCCAAATCCATCCCTTTAACCCCATTTTCTATTTTAAATTGCTTTCTTCTCCTTTCCCCTTCAACCCTAACTCCTTCCAAGAACAAATCCATGTCGCGAAGTGGAAATTTCTCCCCAAGTTCATCACTTTTTGTGGGTCTAAGCATGCAAGGAATGTGTCCTACTCTTTTATTTCTTTCTTTGGGATAATTCACGACAGTTAGGGCTAGTATTTATGCGCGTGATGGATGAGTTGTTGTGATATGTTTAAATTGTTGCCTATTTGTGGTTTTCTGCTTCTTTATTGCTATGGTTGACGGAAAAATCTGTTGGAGTTCGATGGGATGATTATAATGAGGAAAATTTTGTATGGGGAAATTAATAATTAGGGGGTTGTTAATTCTTGAGTAGCAACTTGGTGATGAGGGAAGTGATTGAAATAGAAGAATGTGTGTTGGTTCGAATTCTTGAGTAGAATCTGAGATGTTTGGGTTTGTATGTTTAGGCTAGGGTGAATTGTGTGAATCATATGCTAAAAATTATATTGGGAAGTTTGAGTACCGTGTTGTTTGTGAAGTTGTGCTCGAGAGTAGGTGTGGGGTGGCTCTCCATTATTGAGTCTCACTAATTGAGATGAGTTTTGTCTGATTGCAGGTTACCATGTCTAGCACAGAAAGGTCGGGAAAAGCGGTGGCGTCTAGCAGCCGTGAAAGAGTAAGAACGGGCACCACCATTCCCCCGGCACCCACAGTCCCAAGAGGATAAACTCAGTGCTATGGGGCCAAGGCTATCACATCGGAGGGCAAGAAGTGGTACAAATCACACACAGAAGCCAAGTACTTCTCGGATGTGATACTTGATGATGTCAACTTAGAGAGGTAGTTCCCACACATTATGCGTCGCCTGCAAGAGCTGCACATGGGTTTCATCTTTCAAGATCCATTAGAATGCAATGTTAATGTGGTGCGGGAATTCTATGCAAATTGGAAGCCCGATGCCCGTTCTCACTTTGTGACAGTGCGGGGAGTGGAGGTCCCTCTGACACCTGCATCACTAAATCAAATCTTAGGGACTACAGATGCTCTTTCTGATATGCTCACGGGGATCAATATCAGTCCTCCATATCAACAGATTCGACATGTTTTGTGTGGGGCGCTGTCCATTGCGAAATGGATTTGGCATGGGCACCGTGGCTATCACCCGTCATATCCTTATGCTCACATGAATCGGGAAGCTCGGGTGTGGCTAAAAATTGTCATGAATTGTTTGATACCAAGGCTGCATTTTACCGAGGTGACGAGAGATCGAATATGCTTGGTCTATGCTCTAATGAAGGACCTACCCATTAATGTAGGAGCAGTGCTAAAATCAGCCATGCGCAAGGCTAGATTACATCGAGGTCGAAGATATGATTTTGGGGGATTAATCACTAATTTGTGCAGGCGAGCAGAAGTTCTAGAGGAGAGTGTGGACTACATGGCACCTTTGTTCACCACGCCCCTAGATGTCACAAAGACAAAGGGGCCAGAGAACATGCATGGACCCATCCTCACTACCGCTGAGCGAAATATGAGGGATGATATGATCACGACTTGCATGTTTGGATTGGAAATGTTGCGTCATAGAAATGTATGCCGAGCTTCGAGTCAGGAGCAGCTGGACGAAATTGCAACGAAGTACCTACTAAATGAACATGATGAGGCATTGCTGGGACTCGGACCTGCATTTCTGGAGCCCGTATGGGATGATGTTCCAGCTGATGAGGACAAGAGGTGAACCATGTCGGATAGTGAATCCAATTTTGATGCAGAAGAGGGTGACCTTTTGGCTCTTGAGGGCACCGACGGTGATGCCGACATGGATGAATGATCCGGGAAGTCCACCCGCCTTACCTTGCTTTCTTTCTGAATTATGTCACACTGTGGACAGTGTTGAGTTTTAAATGTGGGGTGGCGACTATATCTGTGTAAATAGTTTTTGTTTGCATTTGCTATTTTGTTTTGGGTTCCTTGGTAGTTGTTTTCAATTATTTTGTTTTGGGTTCCTTCGTAGTTGTTTGCGGTTCTTTAGCCAAGGACAGTTCCATTGAACCGTAGAAAATTTTTTTGTTTCTTAGGATTCAGTCAGTGTCATAGTTGAGTCAAGCCGCCCTATGATAGATGGATGACGACCGTCTTAAGGGCAGTTTTTGGTAGGGTTGGCTTTTGGCTAAGGCTGCACAACTGCTTTGAATTATATTGAAAGTTGAAAATATTGGATGACTTTGTGTTGAGACATCTAGGCTCTTTTATGTGACTCTAATTGGCGTATGATTTGTGTCACTCACTGGGAAGTAGTATATAGTGACCAGTTTTGAGTTGAATGTGTGCCAAGTGTGTAGGGTTTGTGCATTCCTTGCTATTGATTGAGGCCCAGAACTTGCCCCGTGTGTCTGCATAGCGAAAAAAGAGGATAAGGAATTTGGGAAGTGATATAGGCAATTTTTTGATAGCCATGATTGTGCCTTCCTGTACCCACCTTGATGTATATCCCTAGTTAACCCTTTCGAGCCTTGAACTTATTCTTTGGTAGCCTATTTTGAATCTAATACCCATTCCTTCTCTGGCCTATAAATTTGATCCAAAAGATCCTAAGCGCTTTGTGTAAATGTAAATGAAGGAAGCGGAAGTTCAATGGCAAGCCCCGGCATAAGTTTAGCTCGTAAAAAAATAAAAATAAAAAAATAAAATTAATAAATAAATAAACTTTGATGAATGAAGTTGGAATGAAAATGGTGGGAAGAGGTGAATGTAAATGCTTTGCAACAAGGGACCAATGGTTCCAAGAAAAGGAGCTTAAGGAGGAGGTTATTGAAAGAAGGTCCAAAAATGAAGTTTGTTTTGCATTAAATCGCTTGGGAATGCAGTCACTATTTATATCTGAAAAATAGTTCCTACCGGCCCCCTAACCTGCATTACAACCCTTAAAAGACCTAATTGATCTTGAACTTTCGTATTCTCAAAAGTAGTGAGGCAGTACACTAAGGGTAAACATATGGTTCGTTGGTTGTGGCATGTGAATTCTTTCGAGAGTGTGAGCGAAATTGCTTCCCGCACCCATTTTGTATGAAAATGTTATGTGTAAGTAAATCAGGGTGTGCATTTGTGGTGAGGGTACATGTTTAATGAGGTCTGACAACTGATATATCTGCGGATCCAAAAGTTGTGCATGAGTTTGTTGCGTTATAAGAGTCTATTCTTGAGGCTAGATGGTCTTGCTCGAGTCGTCCTAATGAATGCATAATATTTAACATGTTGTGTGAAGCTATGATAGTTGTTGTGGCCAAAGCTGAAATGCCATTAGGGGAAGTGTAGTAGAGTCGTCGTATGTTTGAAAGTGTGGAAGTGTTCGAGGACGAACAAAGCTGTAAGTGTGGGGTGGTGATCTTGGGAGTATTTATGTGCCTAATAGCCAATTTATCCCATATATATAGCTAAGTTGAGAGCATTTTTCGTTGTCGGAATTAAGTTTTGAGAGTCTTTTGATGTCGCTTCTTCTAACCAATATGAGTAGATGTTTCAGGGTGAAAAGCAAAGAAGAACGAGCCAAAATAGGGAACCTAGTCAGAGGTCGGAAAATAGAAGCCGCAGCTACGGAGAAAAAGGGCCAAGAAGCTGGAATATAAACTATGAGGGAGTATCTCCGCTTCGCGGAGCTAATACGTGTGCGCAAAAAAGAAATTCCACTTAACAGTGGAGTGCGTGATGGCAGCGCGTCACGGAGAGGTTTCATCTGTGTGCAACTATAGGGGAGGGTTAAATAGTTTAAGTGTGTTATTTTTATCATTATCAATTTTAAAAGAGACGGGAGCACAATATTTTGGGCGATTTGGCTAACACCTTCTAGGGTTCTTCTTCTACTCTTTCATTTTGGTAAACCCTTGTATGATCCTCAAACATTATTTGAGAATATTTTGTGTTATGAGTAGCTAAAGTCCCTTATTCTAGGGTTGTAGCTACGGTTAATGGTTTAATACAATTTGTTTCTAGTATGAGTAGGGTTATCTTATGATTTGTGCTTGCATTCTTGTTTAACTATTTTAATGCATGATCAACATTAAAATAAACTCATTGTCTGCTCTTGAACTCGGAAGATGAATAGAGGGATAGACCAAAGAATGTGGGAAGTGTGTTCATTCTAGGATAAAGTCTAGAATGTTTTGTATATAGGATAGTCTTATACTTATATACCACGCTTGGTTAATATGCAAGATGAATGCTTAATGCTCCGTCATTGGATCATGCCTAACCCCGCTCAACGATGTAGTTAGGCTATCAATGGGGGTAGGCGATTAGAGGTCGGGAGATCATGATCGTAAAATGAACCTTGCAAATCCATAATGAGGTTAACCCGTCGAATACTAGTATAAATCAATATTATATCAGAGATCGATCTATGCTACAACCCTGGAGCACCTTTTCGAATTGTGAAATTTTCTTGTTTGAAACCTTTTAATTAAAGTAATTAATATTTGATAGTGTCTAATTAGTAGTTATAAACAAATTTCTAAAATTATTTGTCACCCGAGTAAATTTAGTTTAGACATAAGAGAATTGTTATTTGTTGATTTGTAGTCCTTTGGGTTCGATAATTCAGCTCGAAAGAGTCGTTGTACTACTTGAGTGACCACGTGCACTTGCGTGTGCTTTTGGGCGCAACAATGATTATATTGCAAATTGTTGTGGGGCAAACCCGGATGCTGTAAACTTTGTAGGTAATGCACAATGAAAGGATTGGGCTGGAAAGTTAGATGATGCATTGTGGGAATCCAGAACTATGTATAAGACACTAATAGGGACTTCTCCATGTTGTATGGTATTCTGAAAAACATGCCATCTTCTGACGGAATTGGAGCACCAAGCATATTGGTCCATAAAAAAGTTGAATCTTGATCCTGAATCGGCTAGCAAGAAGAGAATAAGTTAGTTGCATGTTCTTGGGGAATTCAGACTCCACGCCTATGAAAATGCCAAGTTATATAAAGAGAAGACGAAGAAGTGGCATGGCAAGCATATCATCCCACACACCTTTGAGCCAGGCCAGCTGGTGTTGCTGTTTAGTTCAAGGTTGAAGTTATTCCCTGAAAACTTAAGTCAAAGTGGAGTGGGCCATTCGAGGCGGTGTGAATGACTCAACATCGGGCTATGAAGCTATAAGGACAAGAGCTCCACTTTTCTAGTGAATGGACAATGAGTAAAATACTACTTCAAAAATAATGTAGATCGTGAGAAATAAACACTTGAGTTGAATGATGAGTGTGTCATGAGTTGGGTCGAGCCGCGATGTTTGATTTTAACCTTTCAAGGACACTTCATCCAATTCTAAGTGTCAAAGATCGCTAGTCAGTATATAACCCAACTAAATAAGTTGGGGTCGAATCCCACAGGGAGTGGTACGTGTTTAAGATTCAATAGGAAGTACGAATATGATCAAGTCAGTCACAGGAATAGACATTTACGAATAAAAATATAATTCAAATCAGGAGGTGACACGAATGTCAAATAAGGGGGTTTTGGTTTCAATTATCAACTACCACATCAACAAATAAAACAGAATAACAATAATGATACGGGTTCTTGGGATGCGATTCAATTATAGGCTAATATAGACAAATGGGTAATTGAACTTGTTAGGAAATAGCTGAATATTAGTGAATAAGCTAGACTATAGAGGAGATAAACTTTCTCTAGAATAATTTACCCCGAATCAAGTCGATTTCTCTCGAACATCGACAAACATGCAATATAAGAACAACATATGCCTTAGTCCATTCACTCTCTCAAGCTGAATGTGTGGAAAGGGTTTAGGATTCACTCTCTCGAGTGGAACCCATCACAACCCAATACCCATAGACTATCAATCAATAATCTTGGTTTTAAAACCTCTCTCTCGAGAAGGCCAAAAAACACAAAGGTAGAACTGCATTTGCAACTACAATTCTTTAAATTAAACCACAATTACTGATTGAAATCACTTCTAAACAGCATTTAAACTAACAATTAACAATACCCATAAACTAAATCATCCCATAATCATGTAATCACACCCCAAGAATTGGGGTTTTAGTTAGACATCATAAAAAGATAAAATCGTTACCAAATTGAGTTTCCATCAACTGGGAAAGATTGATTTCGTCTTTACAAAGGTCTAAATTGAATAATCTCAAAGACCCACTTCCAATTTCTCAAAAGTGAAAAACTTCAATTATTCAAAGCTAAGGGAAAAACTTGTCTCAATACTTAGAATTCGATATATTCAAAGTATGATACTTAAAAATGATAAAAAGCTATATTAGATACTAAATTAAATGTTCAAAAAAGTATTTATAGTTGCCAAAAATATGTTGCGAAGGGCCATTCGACGCAGTAAGTGGGGCTCGGCGATCCGCCCTTTGGTCAATTCTATCGCCTTTTTGCCTTGGCCTTCAGCATCCTTTAGGTCTCTAACTTTGGGCGATCTAACACTGCATTGCGGAACCACTCGGTGATCCGCTGACTACTCCTTTCTCTCGCCAACTTGATTTTCTCCTTCAGGGCTCGGCACACTGGAACTTTAGGCGGTCAAGAGGCCGTTCGACGACTTGCCAAGTGGAGTAGGAGATCACCAGGCTCCCTTTTCTTCACACTTTCAGCTTGCTTCATTCCATTTTGCAAATTAGTGTCCTTGCATTGTTCCTCAATCCATATACCTGGTAATCAAGGGCTTTACATCAGTAATTTGCACAAAACAAGCATTTGAGGACACTAAATCATGATAAATAAAGCCCTAAATGAGTCCAAAACTTGGACTCATCAACACCCCCAACTTAAACTTTTGCTTGTCCTCAAGTAAAACTCAAGTTCAGCGATTCAAAAAGGATGTCTCAAACAGTGCTACACAAGACTCAATCATGAATGCACACAACAAGATTCAACTTACTCATGCAAAGATCAACTGTGCACTCAATGGTTCAAGTTGTGACTCACCATTACCAAAGATTCTCAAGTTCACAATTACTTGCTTCAAATGCAAGTTCAAGCTCAACAAAGGTACTCAAATGCCCTCACACAAAGATGATTCCATATTCACACACAATGGTTCAACAATTTATAGTTTCGGAATCATATGCAACTCTCACACTTACAAAGATGAACACGTGCATGACTTCACCCATAGGTTTGCCCTTATTTTCCAATCAACACCTGTTTCAGTTCACTCAAGATCAAAAAGGTATTTTTAAGGCATGTAATGGGGCTGAGTGTAAAGGCATGGTTATTTAAGCTCAGTGGCTGCTTATCCTCATGAAATGTGGTATGAACAACACTTTCTTTCCTTTTCTTCATCATTTTCATTCATGTTCAAAATTCACCCTATTTTCTTTTGCACTTTCACATCTTTATTTTTTTTTTAAATCGTTCTTTTTCTTTTTCATTCTTCTTTTCTTTTTTTTTCTTTTTTTTTTTTATGGAGGGGTTTCATCTTTCTCAAAATCATGGGTTAAGGGGGACTTCTTTGCACTTCTTGATTTACCTTATCTTTTCACCACACCCCCAACTTAGGCCAAAAGCCTAAGTTGGCTATTCAAACAAGCTACATCTCATGAGGATTATGGGTGAAGGGGTAAAGAAATGTCACAATTGCATCAAGTTTCTTCCAAGAAAAGGGTAAGGCTCAAAGGGTGTTCAAGCAAACTTCACACACTCATTAAGTTGGCCACAAAAGAGGTATAATGTCAAATTGTTTCACTCTTCAAAATTGTTGCCTAAGATCATTTCAAGAGCTTGCATCACTTAATCAATCGGACCAATGGGACAAATTCTAGGTGTCATCACACAAAGTTCACAATAAGCTCATCACACAAGGCATTGGCACCAATATCAAACAAGACTCCACACTTTCGCTAGTGTGCAATGTTCATCACAAGAGACTCAATTCGATAATCGGCTAGTCACAACGAGATGCAAAAAGTTCACATATTGCCTAGGCAACTTCATTTACCCTCATCGTAGCCGCACATTCATTTTTTGTTTGATTGAGAGCACTATTCAAGTCATCGGTATTAATCATGACCGATACTCAAATTTGCACAAGAACAGCCACATCATCCATCGACACATCTCTGGTGGTGACCGGAGGAATCTCATAACTGGCCGGGGAATCCACATCATCTGCTGCCTCCAATAATGAAGTAAAGTCAGTGGACTTTAATTAGTTCACGTCCTTCCTCAGTTCTTCAACCTCAGCTTTCAAAGCCTTAACCTCAAAAGACTCCCCTTGTCGATGCTCACAAGTCGCGAATCTCGCCGTCAAATCATCAATAAAAGTCCGGAAGGGTGTCAATATAGCAAGAATAACACAATTTTGCCTTGGCTTTCAGCATCCTCTAGGTTTGTGACTTTGGGCGATCTAACACTGCATCGCGGAACCACTCGGCGATCCGCCGACTGCTCTTTTCTCTCGGTAACTTGATTTTCTCCTTCAGGGTTTGGCACACTAGAACTTTAGGCGGTCAAGATGTCATTCAATGACTCGCCAAGTGGACTTGGCGATCACCAGGCTCCCTTTTCTTCACTCTTTCAGCTTGCTTCATTCCATTTTGCAAATTAGTGTCCTTGCATTGTTCCTTAAGCCATATACCTGGAAATCAAGGGCTTTACATTAGTTATTTGCACAAAAAAAGAATTTGAGGACACTAAATCATTATAAATAAAATCCTAAACAAGTCTAAATCTCGGACTCATCTATGTTAAACCATGCGCTACATGGGAGGCAACCCGTGATCATATGTATTGGATAGTGCTTTTGTTTATTTCTTTTTTTTCATTATTTTCATTAGTAGGACTGGATTGAATTTTCATTTTTCATTGTAATAATTAGGATATGAAAAAAAACAAATTATAGAGAAAACACAAAAAGATGAGTTGTGCCACGACCAAAACTACGTCACTGGATGGGAGGCAACCCATCATGTGTGTGTTAATTATGTTGTTCTTAAAAGTTACATGAAAGTGGACTCCGTAGTGGAGCTGTGTCGTGGAGGTGTTCAATGGATTTATTGTGCATGGAATTAATTTCCCGCGTTAAAAGAGGACTCCGTAACAGGAGCGCGTCGCCGAGTTGGAGTATTATTTTGGTTTTGACGAAAATTGATATTTTTGTCAAAAATAAGGGGTCTCCGTGACGAATCCACATCGCAAATGGAGTCAATATTTTTATTTTCACTAGGAATTAATTTCCAAGCCAAGATAGAGGACTCTGTAATAGGATCGCATCGCACCTAGCAGGTAAGTTTTTTTATTCTCATTAAATAGACGAGTTTTACCCATCTGCCCTTTAAAAAAACCAACCCAATTCCTCTTTTAACCCCTAAACTCACTTTAATTCCCCATTCTTTTCCTTCAACCCCACAATTTCACCCTTTCCTTCTCCCTTCATGAATTCTTAACTCCAAATCCGTAATGTGGATACATTCCACCATCATTTTTTTCTCCATTCTCTCCCTCCCTCACACGTTAAGTATGTTCTCGTTAGTTGTTAATTTTGTTTTTAAGGCCTATATGTAGGGAATGATGTTTGGAGGTTTTTTGTGTAGATTATTCGAAGTTTTGTGTTTGTATGAAAGCGTAAGGTAAGCAACTTCTTTATGTTCTTTAGCTTGGGTTGTGAGTTCACTGTACGGGTGTTCGAACATAGGGATTTTAGGGTTAGGTTATGTTTTTCATGTGTGTAGTGAGGGTACTTATGTGTGATGTTCTTGGCTATATGTATGATCGAACATGTGGTGTTGGGTATTGTTGTGAAGTTCTTGCATGTTTAGTAAGGTGTCATTGTTATGTTGAGCGAAGTGAATGTGAGGCTGATGTGTGGGTATAAATGTCAAGTTTTGAATTGGCAAAATCGTGTTGCTCACCTTGTGTTGATTTTAATGTTGGGAAGTCTAAGTATCGAATTGTTTAGCGTGGGTAGAACATATGAATAAGTGTGTGGTTCTCCATTCACAACCCACGTTTCTTGGTTCTTAGGTGTATTTTTGTGGGCTAACTTAGTTTTGGGTGGTGTTTGTTCACTATGCAGGTGATCATGTCTGGAACTCACATACCCGACAAGTAGGTAGCATCCTCAAGCTAGAGAAAGAAAGTTAGGAGTGGGGGGGGGGGGGGGGGT
>NW_006239034.1:1401211-1408579 GCF_000226075.1 Solanum tuberosum
CTCACAGGAAAAAGAAGAAAGGGGGGGGGGGGGGGGGGGGGATGTCCCTCCCACACTGAAAGTCCCTCGTGGACAAACTCACCAATTTAGATTGAAGAAAGTGGTCAAAGAGGGAAAAACATGGTGGAAGAATCATACTAGAGCGGATATTTCTCTGACGTGTGTATTGAGAGGGATAGTTTGGCCAGGGACTTTCCCCGAATTCTGATGAGGATCAAAGAGCACCATATGGAGTTTGTTTTTATGGAGCCAGCACAGTGAAACTTGCATGTAGTTCTTGAGTTCTATGCCAACAGGGCAACTGAGTCAATGTCTTATTTTGTGTAAGTGTGAGGGGTCGATGTGACGCTAACTCCGGCTGTTCCTTATGACATTTTGGGCATGGATGACACTAATCCCATGGTGTTGACGGGCTTGAACATTCACCCACCTTACCAGGCTATTCGACAAACACTTTGTGGGTCTTAGTCTATGGTTTAGTAGACCAAGCATAGTTCGAACATGTTTCACCAGTCACTGTCATATGCTCATTACATTATATAATATGCATGAATCTAAAGCAGGATGCAACCCTGGAATTTCCAAGTCATTGTTTGAAATTCAAGTTGAAATTGAACCATAGTAGTTTAATTCAGTATTGAGTTAATTGATCATTTAGAATAAAATACATCACTCTTTCTGGAAACACTTGCGTTAATTGATAGTTATTGGAAGAAACAAGGATAACCTAAACTTAACTCTATGTGGGTATAACATTCAGCTCTTAATAAAGGCTACTTTATTACTTGCATGGCCATGTACACTTACATGTGCGTTTGTGCGCAATAGTCTTTGTACCGGCAATGTCCAACACATTCATAATAGAAAGCCAAACATCTAAGGTTGCACCTGTAGAACCTACGACCCCTCTTGAAGCCTTACTACCTGAAGCACATCACATGTGCTTACACTCAGACTCGTCTCATAAATCTAGGTCATTTTGGGGAACCCTCAACTATGTTTGTCTAGTAGATATTCAATCCTATGTGCCATACATCCGACTATGAAAGTCCTTCACGAACTGCTCAAATGAAGCTCTTAAGAAGGTTTTAGATGGCTCAATTGAGACTTTATCCACGACTTTAACTATTGCAACAGCTGACCCAACTGTTGCTCTAGGTATGCTAATCACTTGGCTAGCCCAAGCCCCGATAATATACTCTTTGGTCACTTTGACCTTGGCCAGTTAGAGGTCGGAAACTTAATAGTTTGTCCCCGACATCGGTCCATCCTTAGACTCTAGCCCAAAAAGGATAAGAGTATCAACCCGTTCCCTACCTTCTAGAACATCTATCAATAACAGTGAACTAGAACTTTGAGTGTTGTCCTCGAACTCTTGATATTGGGTTTACATCATCACAAATTAGGCTCACATCTTTTACCTGGTTCACTTCGATGAAGTGATCAATCTCATTCCAAAGCTTTTTGATAATTGACCACTAAAAATTTTTAGCAAAATTTAGCAATGCTTTAGTTATCAGGCTACTCCTAGTTATCAATTCATCCTCCTCGTGTCTTTCAACTATTGCTCTAGTTATCCTCTTGAATTGTCGCACTTTATCATCATACGGAAGCCTTTGACATCATTCACTAGGTCTACTCTATATTTGTACTCGGCGGTCCATTTGGGAGCAGTAAACTTAGGCCCATATAAAAAATGTTGGATCATTCACTGGGATATGATGACCTTCCAACCTCGTACTTATGCAGTAGATAGTACCGGCTAAGTTCTCACACTTTCCCTTTTCAAGGTTTTACTTTTCATTATTGTTATGTATGGAGAATGAACTCCCGCCCTTTGACTTGCCCATTTAGTCTAGCTAGTATTTTTCAAACACTTCTTCAATGTCAAGAAATTCAATCAACCCAGCGGTGTGGATTTGGGGTTCCTTTAGGATGTTATGCTTCATTTTCCCCTTGTTATTCAGGGCCATGTCACACTGATAGATTTATGCATTCCTGGACCTATCATCCGTATCTTTCTAGATTTGAGATTTTTTAGTCTAGATCTTTTGCTGAGGCTACCTCTATTCCACAAAGTTTGGGGTTTGTGAAATCTCACCTTGTGAACCACTTTAAGAGTCATATTCACTGAACCCCGAAATACTAAGTATTGGGGTGAAATAAACCTCTCCTCCTTCAAAGTGGTTAGTGGTGATGGCCAGGGCTTTCTCTTGTGCCTATTTTTTGGTTTGCTTTCTAGTTGCCCGAGTCAATGGTTGGACGTCGAAAGTACTACTACTCTCATCCTATAGGTGTGTTTCTATTTCCTTGCCCTTCCATCCTGGTGTCTCTTTTTTGTGTTTTTTTGTAGGCATTGTACGTGTGAGAAACACTTTTGTAACACCTCAGAAATCAAACTTAGAAAATGTAGCAGAAAAACTCCAGAACCAGTGAACCACGACAGGATTCACGGACAGTGAGAGGAACCACGGTCCGCCGATCTGCCGGTGAACTTAGCACCCTTCCAGCAGAGGTGGACCACGAAGCCCTTCACAGGCCGTGGACCATCTTACAGGCCGTACTGGTCCTCGTGGCAGCCATACAGAGTTCACCAGGCCTGGACATCAGACCACGGGACCCCTCACGGGCCGTGGTCCTAAGGAAGGACCGTGGTGGTGGCCGTGGAAGCTTGTTCCAGAAACCAGTAACTACTGGACCAATGACCACGACCAGTTTGACGGTCCGTGGTCCCTTTGACGGTCCGTCAGAGGGGCCGTGGTCAGCTGTGTCAGACTTTTAAGTCAGGGGTTGTTTGGTCTTTTCCCTATGCATTGGACCCCTAAACTACATGGTTTTGGTCAGTTTTAGCCTAGTGACTTAATTAGAACTTACCCTAATCGATCATTCACCAAAAATTCATCGATCTTAGAGCAAAACAGAGAGAAAAGTCGAGTAGTCCTTCAAGAACACGCAACAAGGTTTTCTTCAGTTCCAACCCCGAAATCGAAAGATTTCTCTATGAATTTTGTCACCATGTATGTGTGATTTCACTAGTGGGTTCCTGTTACCAATGAGTCCCTAGATTTCAGTCAGATTCTTGATTCCCTTAATTATGTTTAGACCTAAGGTTTCTAGAACTTCAGATTATTGATGTGATTTAGCTGTTAGATTAATCCTAATCAGAATATTACGTTTTCGTAACTATGTTGGTAAAGCCTTGCATGAAATTCAGAACCCTAGTTGTGTAGATTCGTTTAGTTCATGAATTACACTTGCTAGGTCATTTTACACAAATATATAAGCTCCAGTTAAGAATGTTTCATTATCGGCACATATATGTTACATTTTCAGTTAGCATTTCAGATTATCGAGCTATCTAGTTTATTTCAGTAATGTTATATTTTATACATTCTATTGGGAGTAGGCTTAATACCGAGTTGGACTAGGGTCAGTCACCCTCATAGTCCCAGAACTACGTGCCCCCATAGTTTAAGTCCCCTCTGTGGGCATTATACTTAGTGATCACGCCAGCCGTGCCTCTATACCCTTGGCAAGGTATATTGGGTCATTTCGATGGGTCATATACATCAGACTTCACATTTAGCTCATGTGGTTTTATGTCGGTTATTAGTGACTCCCACAAACAGATTCTAGTGTATTGACTAGGTTATACAGTTCAACATTCAGTTTCAGTATGTTATAAACTTGGTCACTACATTCAGTTAGTTCATATTTAGCATGTTTAGTATATTTATCACGCTCAAATTATATCATTTCTTTATCCCTTTGTTTAGTGATATGTTTTATTCAGATTTATTCTATCCTGCATGCTCAGTACCTTTCAAGTACTGACGCATACTTTGCGCTACATTTTCTCGTGATGTAGGTTCAGGTCTTCAACATTCATATTACGCATAGATCGATTCCCAATCTCTAGCTCAGCAGTATCAGTGGTGAGTCCTCATTCTTTGAGGATGGTAGACGTGATTTTTTATATTTTAGTCTTCCATTTTAGTTTTAGTTTCACTGGAGTTAGCTAATGCATGTCCCAACATCTCTAGTCAGTTAGAGGCTTATTTCAGACATAAACAAATTCAACTTTAGTATTTGAGTTTTATTTCAGTATCTTAAACTCTTCTTAGTTTATATATATTCATATAGTATTGGGTATTCCTCATCATTTCAGTTTATCTTATGTTTTAAGCTTCCACACAGTATTTCTTGTTTCAGTTTATTTTAGTATGTTTATGATATGCCAGTAGGGTTAGCTTATGGTCACTCGTGATCCTAAGTCCCGTGTCCACGGGCGTGACAAGCTTGGTATAAGAGAATTAGGTTTAGATGTCCTAGGATGTCTGAAATGCCGCACTGATTAGAGTCATTTTCATTGGTGTAAAGTGCACCACATCTAATGAGAGGGAGGCTATGAAGTGTTTTAGGAAAACTTCACTTTCTCGATATTCTTATCGTGTGTTGGCATGATCTCTCTTTCTAATCCATCGTTACGCATTTTCAGATCATGTCTCCTCGTAGAGCTTATGGAAAGAATGTGAATGCCTGCAACGCTAACGCAGTTCCTCCAGTTCCAGACCAAGAGGTTTCAAATGCAGAATTTCGGAATGCTATTCACTTTTTGGCTCAGAGTATGACTAACCAGAACAATCAGCAGGCCCAGTTCCTACTAATGCTAATGTTGGGTCAGTTGCAGCTAGAGTTTGAGATTTTGTTAGGATGAATCCACTTGAGTTTCTAGGGTCGCAAGTTGGTGAGAATGCCCAGAACTTTGTTGATGAGGTCAAGAAGATCTTTGGAGTGATGCAAGTGACTAGAAATGATAGGGTAGAGTTGGCATCCTACCAGCTTAAGGATGTAGCTCACATCTGGTTTACTCAATGGAAAGAAAACAGAGGTACGGATGCAGTTCCTATCACTTGGGAGTGTTTTAGTGAGACTTTTCTAGACAGGTTCTTCCCAAGAGAGTTGAGGGAAGCAAAAACTTAGGTGTTCATGAATTTGAGGCAATGTAGCATGTCAGTCCAAGAGTACGGACTCAAGTTCATCCAACTCTCCAAGTAGGCTCCTCACATGGTTGCTAATCCAAGGGCACAAATGAATAAGTTTTTGTATGTGGTGTCCGACTTAGTGAAAACAAAGTGTCGAAACGCTATGTTGTTGAAAGATATGAATATCTCTAGGCTTATGACTCATGCTTAGCAGGTTAAGGGAGACAAACTTAGGGAACAAGCTAAGCGCAATAAGAAGGCTAGGACAGACAACTATGAGTATTCTCAGCAAAAATCGGGTGGTGGGAATCGCTCGCAGTTCCAACAGAAATCTTCAAATCCATCCCCATCATTAGCTAGTGTACCATCATTTAGGTTTCGACAGGATCAGAATGGTAGGGATCAGGCTCTAAGTCTCAGGGGAGTGTTTCAGGTAATAGGACCTACCCAACTTGTCCTAAGTGTGGTAAGAGCTATCCGGGCGAGTATCTTGCAGGGAAAGAAGGATGTTTTGGGTGTGGTCAGACTGGTCACAGGTTGAGAGATTGTCCTTCTTCTAAACAAAGTCAATGAGGTAATAATAGTAGGGCTCAGTCTACAGCACCAGCAGGTCGCCCAACTCAGTAGGGTGCTTCATTAGGTACAGGTGCCGATCAACACCAGAACAGGTTGTATGTTCTTCAGGCTCGCCAGGATCAGGAAGATTCTCTGGATGTGGTCACTGGTACGTTACGAGTCTTTCATTTAGATGTTTATGCTTTGTTAGATCCAGGGGCTACTCTTTCCTTTGTAACTCCCTATATAACAGTAAACTTCAGTGTCAGTCCAGAAACTCTTTCAGAACCCTTCTCAGTCTCTACTCCAATTGGTGACCTAGTTATAGCTAGACGGGTATATAGAAATTGCCCTATCATAGTGTCTTAGAAAGTCACCTCAGCAGATCTTGTAGAGTTAGAAATGGTAGACTTTGATATCATTCTAGGCATGGATTAGTTACATTCCTGTTAAGCCTTAGTCGATTGTAGAACTAGGATCGTTCGTTTTCAGTTTCCAGACGAGCCAATCTTAGAATGGAAGGGTAGTAGCTCAGTGCCTATGGGTCAATTCATTTCTTACCTTAAGGCCAGAAATATGATCTCTAAGGGTATCTCTATCATCTAGTTCGGGTTAAGGATTCAAGCTCTGAAACCCCACCTCTTGAGTCAGTTCCAATAGCTAAAGAGTTTCCAAAAGTGTTTCCAGAATATCTTTCCAGAGTTCCTCCCGAAAGGGTAATTGACTTTGGAATTGATCTCCTTCCAGATACCTAGCCTATTTCTATTCTTCCTTACCGAATGGCTCCAGCTGAGCTTAAGGAATTGAAAGAGCAGTTAAAAAACCTTCTAGATAAAGGCTTCACAGACCCAGTATTTCTCCATGGGGTGCACCAGTGTTGTTGGTGAAAAAGAAATATGGTTCTCTCAGAATGTGCATTGACTATCGGCAGTTGAACAAAGTCACAATCAAGAATAAGTACCCTATCCCCAGGATTGATGACTTGTTCGATAAACTTCAGAGTGCTAGTCATTTTTCAAAGATAAACCTCAGATCCAGTTATCTTCAGCTCAGAGTCAGAGATAGTGACATTCTGAAAACAACCTTCAAGACTCGGTATGGTCATTATGAATTTGTAGTTATGTCATTTGGACAAACCAATGCTCCTGCAGCTTTTATGGGTTTGATGAACATAGTGTTCAAGCAGTATTTGAACTTGTTCGTTATCGTCTTTATTGTTGATATCCTCATTTACTCTAGGAATGAGGAAGAACATGCGACTCATTAGAGGGTTGTCCTACAAACTCTCAAAGATCTCCAGTTATTTGCTAAGTTTAGCAAATGTGAGTTTTGGTTGCAATCAATTTCTTTTCTTGGGTATACAGTATCTAGCGAAGGGATCCGAGTGGATTCTCAGAAAATAGAGGCAGTGAAACAATGGCCCAGACCTACCTCTCCTATAGATATCAGAAGTTTCTTGGGTTTGGAAGGTTACTACAGAAGGTTTGTTGAAAGATTTTCATCCGTAGGTTCTCCATTGGCTAAGTTGACTCAGTAAAAGGTTAAGTTTAAGTGGTCAGATAATTGTAAGAAGAGCTTCGCAGAACTGAAAACTAGGTTGACTACAACTCTTATTTTAACTCTATCAGAGGGTTCAGACGGTTATGTTATCTATTGTGATGCATCCAGAGTCGGCCTAGGTTGTGTGTTGATGCAACGAGGTAAGGTTATAGCATATGCCTCTAGAAAACTTAAGGTGCATGAAAAGAACTATCCAACTCATGACCTCGAGCTTGCAACAGTGGTATTTTCCCTTAAGATTTGGAGACATTACTTGTATGATGTTCAC
>NW_006239034.1:1408651-1409309 GCF_000226075.1 Solanum tuberosum
GTTCGTGGAAGGATTTTCATCCATAACCTCTCCGTTGACTAAGTTGACTAAGAAAAAGGTCAAGTTCCAGTGGTCAGATGATTGTGATAAAAGTTTCACAGAATTGAAAACTAAATTGACTACAACTCCTGTTCTGACTCTACCAGAGGGTTCATACGGTTATGTGATCTATTCTGATGCATCCAGAGTCCGTCTAGGTTTTGTTTTGATGATGCGAGGTAAGGTTATAGCTTATGCTTCTAGACAGCTTAAGGTGCATGAGAAGAACTATCCAACTCATGACCTCGAGCTTGCAGCAATGGTATTTTCTGTTAAGATTTGGAGATATTACTTGCATGGTGTTCACGTAGATGTGTTCACATACCATAAGAGCCTTCAGTATGTGTTCACCTAGAAAGAGTTGAATCTTTGCCAGAGGAGATGGCTTGAGTTCCTCAAGGACTATGATATGAATGTGCTTTACCATCATGGCAAGGCCAATGTAGTAGCAGATGCTCTTAGAAGACTATCTATGGGTAGTGTAGCGCATGTTGAGAAAGAAAGAAAGGAATTAGCGAAGGATGTTCACCGGTTTGTTGGTTTAGGATTTTGTCTCATGAGCATATCAGATGATGGTGTAATAGTTCAGAATGGGTCAGAACCTTCATTGGTAGCGGAG
>NW_006239034.1:1409368-1410706 GCF_000226075.1 Solanum tuberosum
ATAGAGGGTTGAGATTTTCTCCCAAGGGGGAGATGGTGTGCTTCGCTATCAGGGTAGTTTATGTGTTCCTAAGGTGGGTGAGTTGAGACATCAGATTCTTACAGAAGCCCATAACTCCAGGTATTCTATTCATCCAGGTGCCACCAAGATGTACGGTGACCTATGGGATTTATTTTGGTGAAATGGCATGAAGAGGGATATAGCAGATTTTGTGGCTAAGTGCCCCAATTATCAGCAAGTGAAGGTAGAACATCAGAAACCAGGAGGTATGACTCAAGAGATCAATATTCCTACATGGAAGTGGGAAATGATCAACATGGACTTCATTATAGGCTTACCTCGTACCCACAAATAGCATGACTCCATTTGGGTGATAGTAGACAGAGTTACCTAAGTCCGCTCATTCTTGGCTGTCAAGACAACAGATTCGGCGGAGGACTCGCCAAGCTTTACATTAATGAGATAGTCAGGTTGCATGGGGATCCTTTGTCTATCATCTCAGATAGAGGTCATCAGTTTACCTCTCATTTCTGGAAGTCATTTCAGAAAGGTCTTGGTACTCAGGTTAATCTTAGCACAACATTTCATCCATAGACGGATGGTCAGGCAGAGCGTACCATTAAGACCTTAGAGGACATGTTGAGAGCTTGTGTGATCGAATTCAAGGGTAGTTGGGATGATCACCTTCCTCTTATAGAGTTCACCTACAATAATAGCTACCATTCCAGCATTCAGATGGCCCCTTATGAGGCATTGTGTGGTTGTAGATACAGATCTCCAATTGGTTCGTCTGAAGTAGGTGAAACAACCTTGATAGGCCAAATTCCGTTCATGATGTTATGGATAAAGTTCAGCTCATCAGAGATAGACTTAAGAAAACCCAGAGTCGTCAAAAGTCCTATGCAGATGTAAGAAGAAGGGACTTGGAGTTCCAAATTGATGATTGGGCTTTCCTGAAAGTGTTACCTATGAAGGGGGTGATGAGATTTGGCAAGAAAAGGAAGATTGGTCCTAGATATGTAGGCCCTTACAGGATCTTGAAAAGGGTTGGTAAAGTGGCATATGAGTTAGAGTTAATAGTGGAACTAGCAACAGTCCATCCAGTCTTTCACATTTCATCGTTTAAGGAGTGTGTGGGTGATCCAACATCCATGATACTATTGGAAAGTGTGGCTGTGAAGGATAGTGTAACGACTCGGAAAATGATAGAGTGAAACTAGAGCCTCACATGTGAGTTTGGAGTCGAGAACCTAACGAAATGATTATATTTGAATTTGACCCAAAAAGTTCTTAAAAATGTGCTTCGGAAGTTACCGGAAACTTGTTTAGCTGTATATA
>NW_006239034.1:1413597-1447679 GCF_000226075.1 Solanum tuberosum
TAGAGGGAGCTACTTGGGAAGTAGAAGCAGCCATGAAGGCCAAATATCCTCATCTCTTTCCTTCCGGTTCCATTCCAGCTTGAGGCAATAGTTCATCTCCAGTTTTATAGTAACTCTTGCGTATATTCAGTCTTAGTATCATGTTCCTTCAGTTTATACTTGCATTTTCAGCGTATTTGCATGTTCTTGGAACTTAGTTCAGTCAGAAATCAGTTTCTAGTACTTAGTGGTTGGGTTTGCAACTCTTTCCCTCCCTATCTAGCTAGTTTAGACTTCATTCAAGGATGAATGTTTCCAAGGGGGAGATATTGTAACACCTTGAAAATCAGACTTAGAAAATGCAGCAGAAAAACTCCAGAACCAGTGAACCAGTATAGGGTTCACGAACCGTGAGAGGGACCACGGTCCGTCGACTTGCCCGTGAACTCAACACCCTTCCAGCAGAGGTGGACCACAGAGCCCTTCACGGGCCCTACTGGTGCTCGTGGGAGCCAGAAAAAGTTCACCATGCCCAGAAGTCAGACCACAGGACCCTTCACAGGTCGTGGTCCAGACGATAGACCGTAGTGGTGGCCGTGGAAGCTCGTCCAAGAAACCAGTAGCTACTGGACCAAGGACCACGACCAGCTTGACGGTCCATGGTCCCTTTGACGGTCCGTGGTCAGTTGCATCAGACTTTTAAGTCAGGGGTCGTTTGGTTTTTTCCCTATGCGTTGGACCCCTAAACTACGTACTTTTGGTCAGTTTTAGCCTAGTGACTTAATTAGAACTTACCCTAATAAATCATTCACCAAAAATTCATCGATCTTAGAGCAAAATAGAGAGAAAAGTCTAGCAGTCCTTCAAGAACACGCATCAAGTTTTTCTTTAGTTCCAGCCCCAAAATCAAAAAATTTCTCTGTGAATTTCGTCACTAGGTAAGTGGAATTTCACTAGTGGGTTCCTTTCACCCAGTGGGTCCTTGAATTTCAGTCAGATTCTTGATTCCCTTAATTATGTTTAGACCTAAGGTTTCTAGAACTTCAGATTATTGATGTGATTTAGCTGTTAGATTAATCCTAATCAGAATATTACGTTTTCATAACTATGTTGCTAAATCCTTGCATGAAATTTAGAACCCTAGTGGTGTAGATTCGTTTAGTTCATGAATTACACTTGCTAGGTCAGTTTATACAAATATGCATGCTCCAGCTAAGAATGTTTCATTATCAATACATAAATGTTGCATTTTCAGTAAGCATTTCAGAATATCGAGCTATCCAGTTTATTTCAATTATGTTGTATTTTATACATTCTATTGGGAGTAGGCTTAATACCGAGTTGGACTAGGGTCAGTCACCCTCATAGTCCCAGAACTACGTATCCCCGTAGGTTAGACTACATTTCAAAGTCGTGAAGTACGAACTGTAGAATGAATCGTGAAGTTAATATAGTAACTATTACCTGTGTGCTTAGTCATTACAAGTCCACGTAAGACTCATATTTAATATTTCTAAACTTTCATGAGGCAAACTATGAGTCTTGGTCGTATTGTATGACTCGTAAAGGGATTTTGGCTTTATTCTAGTAACTCAACAATTTGTTGCGATTTAGTACGAGTCAACCTACGACTCATGGTTACAGGCCACGGTTCGTAGATGGACTTGTACTTGTAAGTTTATAAATTTCAATATTTCTGTACAACTCAACACGAATTATACTACGATTTGTGGTATAAGACTCTGGGTCATGGGACCATGCATACTCATGAGTTCCATAAAAGATCTTGTCATACGAATGGTAGTATGACTAATAGGCGTCATCAACAGGTGGTATTGACTTGTTCCGTAGAAAAGTTCAGAGACCTTTGAACTTTTGAGAACAAAGATTATGATTGGTTTTAGGAGTCGTAATCTAAGACTAAGCATCATGACCTAAAAGAAAGAATTCAACTTAAATGAAGTAGAGTCTTGCTTCGGACCATATAAAGTATTTGGCTTCAACATGATCAGTTCCTTCTTTGAAAACTTTTACTACTATTTTGAGTTAAAAAATGGCCAACAAAAAAGTATACTTTCTCTGCCCTAATTTACGTGGCACTTTTCATTTTTGAGAGTCAAACATTTTAACTTTGATGAAAAATTTGCGTATGAAATCTTCAATTTTTTTGAAATGAAATTTATATATTTGTAAACTACCTAAAAACTAATATAAGTCACAATAATTAATAATTCAAAATGTTAAAAGGATCTATGAAAAACTTACGGTCAAAGATAGACTTGTTTGAATCTCGATATCTGAGAAGTGCCACATTAAATGGGACAGAAGGACTGATACGCCCAAATTACACCTTCCTAAAGAAGTATAAGCGGTCAAATTCAAATAAAGAACCTAACTTTAGGTTAGGGTCGATACCGCGAGGAATATGGTCTAGACTTAGGTTAGTTTATGGTTATTTATAAATTTCGTCAAATTACTTCCGCAAAAAGGGAAAAAGGAGGGATTTGTCACTAAAGTAACAATTTGTTAATTTGTAGCAATAAATAATAAGTAAACAAGATTTGTAGTTTGAAATATTAATATGAGGTGAGAAATAGGGAATATGTGTTCCCCACAAGCTCTTAACGCAGTATTCCTAATAATAGTAACTCTATCCTAGTGTTAACATGCAAGGTTGGTAAGTTATGTATCTCCTATGTGATTGGTCCTCCAAATAGGGAATTTCATTACGCAATTGGTCTGTCTACGGGTTTATTCTCTACTAACCCTTACCCTTAACCCTAGATTAGCCCTCACAGTAGATGGGTCAGGCTATTAGATAGCAGATTATCACACTAAATCTCTGTTGTTCAATCTCTTTCTCATTCATTACTTCCTTGGTCCGGCAAGTAAGAATGAAGTAAGTTCTAACATTGCGCACCGTTAAAAAGCATTCAAAATGAAAGGATTAACAATACATGCATAAGCACTGTTCAAGAATTACTTAATTATTAGTTTTACGTTGTTAATTCCTCATTGTTCCCACAACCCTAGTTGTGAATTTAGCTATTCATGCTTGAATAATCGCAATTCATATTAGGGTTTGAAATATAAATCATGAACTTATAATTAGAACAGATGAAATCTGAAATCTTGAATTGAAGAACAAACATAAATAGCATAAACCAACTTTAAGAATTAAATGACGGAAGTGTTCGCAAAATAATTCTCAAAGTCAAAATAAAGTATCCCAAAAAGTCTAACAACCCAAAAAGGAAAAATACAACTAATATTTATAGAAACTAAATCCTAAACCAAGTAGAAAAAGGAAATTTAGAAAATTCAGATTTGGGCAGATTCGTCGACGGCTGGCCACCTACGATCGTTCGAAGGAAAGAGGGCCCGTGGTCTTCCACCGTTGGTCAGCAGTTGGCCAAAATTTATGTGAATGTAAATCGACGAGCATGACCTACGACCCATAGGTCTAAGCACGGTCCATCCTGTACACTCGTGGTTCAAGTACTGGAACTCATCTCTCTGAAGTCATCGATGATTCATCAACGATGGTCCGTCAATGGACCCACGACCTGTCAGTGGCTTCCGTGGTTCCACACTTAGTCATAATTTCTTAAACACTCTATCCACGCCTCCACCTGCGGCTCGTAATCTGAACGATGACTCGTAGGTAGGCTCGTCTGTTGCCATTTTACTGCTGCTTCAGCTACTTTCAACTGTAACTGCTTCAAACCTATTTCCTGCAAAATTTGATCAAAATACCATCACATCTAATAATAAAAATACCTAGACTCACGCAAAACTCCAAGTTTAATGCATCAAAAATATCAAAAACTCACGATACATCAGAAAGTAAGATATAAAAAGGGGAGGAAATCAGCTTGTTAGTGTTTCCTGATCATAGAGCTCGAAGTTGAATCAACATAAAAACACCTGTTGGTTGATGCCCAACTAACATATTGAGGGGTTTATATAGATTAGGTAAAAAGACATCAAAAATATGTTTTCTCCGTGTAGGATTACTGCAATAACATATCTTCTGAGGAAACTTAATTTGTTGAGGTGATGGTGTGTTCTGATTGAACTAAAACATAGGCAATTAAAAGAAAATCAACCAAATTTTAATAAGGAAAAAAGAAGAAGCAAATTATTGAACCTTCGACTGTCAAATTAAGGCAACAATGTGTTCTAATTGAACTAACACATGAAAAATTAAAAGTAAATCTATCAAATTCAACAAGGAAAAAAAAGTTAATTGTTGAACTTTGGAGACAAGTTTACGTGAATGAGCTATAATTTTATCCTTTAAGTCTATAGGATTGTCTCATAGGTATATCTCATAATAACACTTAGATGTATTTACTTCAAGTCTAGTCTTTAAAACATAAAATATCTAATAAAATTTGAAGTAGGGGGTATTTGTAATCATTTAACATTTATTGGATATAAATTTATAAAATGATTCATATTACTATTAGATTTAAAGATATATTAGTCTAATAAATATTGTGGATCAATATAACCGAATTAATTATTTAAGTCCAATAAATATTAATTAAATTAAGACAAAAGAATACTTGTAGCCCGAAAGGAAAACCATTTACTAGTGGTTACCCACTTACTTTGATGCCCCTTCAATAATTACCAAATGACATTTTTCTTTTTCTTTGGCATGACATCAGCTGATGTCATTGCCTTTTGTATTTTGTCTTTTTTATTTTATTTTGGGAAATGTTCAACTTTTCTTTTCATTTGAAAGGCCGTTCTCTTCTTTTTTTCCTTTTCTATTTTTCTTTTTAAAAATTATTATAAAATTCAAAAAATAAATATAGTAGCTAACTTATTTTAGACTAATAAAAATGTAGGAAATTTAAATAATTAAACTAAACAAGTAATTAAAAAAAAACTAAAATCACTGCCTTATTTATTAAAATCAAAATTAATAAAATATATATTTTATATACTCTTTTTTATTTTATTTTCCATTTATTTCTTTATACATTTATTTTTCTCTATTTTTTCCTTTATTTTTCTCTATTTTCCTTATTTTTCTCCTTTTCTACCTTTTTTTCTCCTATTGGTTCTTTTTATTTTTGCATTTCTTCTTTTATTTTCAATTTCTTTATTTGTTGTTCCTTTTTCTTTTCTTTTCTCCTTTTCGTTTTTTGATTATTTTTCTTCCCTTTTCATTCATTTTTTTTTCTCAAATCATAATATTTTTTTATTTTTCACCACAATTTAATTTCATATATATTGTTGTGATATCATTGTTTGTTGTTTCAATCCTTCAGTGAAACCTTGATGATACCATCACAATATATCTACATATTGTCATATCACTGGTGCATGTTTCGATCTTTCAGTCATTCAGTGAGACCTCCGTAATACCATTATATATATTAACATGGTGTCATTACAGTTTGCTTCAACTCGTAATGATATAATCACATTATGTATAATCACTTTGGTTTAGACATTTAAAATACATAATCTAATTTAAATTTTTCTTTAATGTTTAATCATGTAATTAATACTTATTAAACTTATTTTAGCAGAATTTAGTACTATTAAATTATGATCATTTTCATTATGACTTATCAATTTGCAATATTTATTTTATATGATTTTATTGAATATTTTAGTGTCATCACTAATATCATATTTTGTGTTATTTTTTTAAGAAACACCTTAGATAATTGTATTTTGGTTGGACTAAATAAATATTTGGAGCACAACTTAATTATATATTTATATGAATACTTTACCAGAAAAATCTAAAAATCTGAAAAAATCCAAGGTTTATTAGTTTGGTTTGATTTAAAAATTCAATACAATTTGTTTGGTTTGGTATTTTAATAACCCAAATTTTATTAGTTTAATTTATAAATTTCACACAAATAATTTAATTTGATATTTGAAAAATCGAAATCAAGCCGGTCATGTGCATCCCTATTTACCATAATAGAGAAAAGACTGAACCCATCGGTGGCCCCCTAAAGTTGGCACCAACTTTCACTTAGACACCTTAACTAAACTTTGTTCATTTTAGACACCTCATGTCATGTCCCGCTGTGTCATTTTGACACTTTTTTACTGAATTGACAAAGTGCGTGTGTTGCACTGATTTTAAGCGCGTAGAAAGCATTTTTTTGTGAAAAATAATATATTTTTCTCTTCATCTTCTTCCCTCTTTCTCCTTCACCTTTCACCACCATTATGTACTGATTTTGAGTAAAACAAAAAGAATTATATACTCATTGAAATAGATTAAAAAAGAATCATAAACTGATTGAAATAACTTACAAAAGCTATTTTTTTTAAAAAAAATCAGATCTAAAAAATAACATCACTACCTCACTGGAAAAGATGGAGATCCACCATTTTTGTTACTATCTTTTTCTCTCTCTCCCTCTCTTCCGCCAAAACATATTTTATTTAGAATTAGAATTATTAGTTATAAAAGAAATATGAGACGTCATTGAAAAAAATTTGGATCTAAATCTCCTCAATTTTTCCGGCGGAACTCCAATTTTCGGCGAATTTTTTTAGATATGAGTCATTGAAATGACTTCCTAGAAAATGAAGTTTCTTATTGAAATATTTTTAAAATATAAGTTTAAATGATTTTTCTTTCTTCTTCTTATAATTATTTTTTTACTTTTTAAACCAAATTGACACAAGTCTTCTCTTAATTTGTCATCATGCCATGTCATCCGCGAGTAGATAACACACATTTTTTTAACTTTTGCTGATTGTTAAAAAAATGTCAAAATAATACAGTGGGACAGGACCGACTCAACAACATTGGGGGTCTAAAGCGAAATTCAAGAGAGGGGCCCTAATATTTATTTTTCCATCATATAACTTTTATTTAAAATCTAATTTTCTAGCTATTTTAGATGCAAAGTCATTAGGTACTGTTTTATAATTGATTTGTGTTAATAATTCATTTTCAAATGATAATATAGCTAACTGATTCAATCTCTCTTGGCACATTGTTGATCTTAAAGAAGATTTAATCAATTTTAATTTCAAAAAAACTTATTTCGGCAGAGGCAATGGTTACACGAACTGTTAACATTATTCTATAAGCAATATGTGTATTTGGAAAAGAATCAAGTCTTTTTATTTGATTGAGTATTTTCATTAGATCATTATCTTCTACTTGTATTATTTCTCTTCATACTTTAAATTTAAAAAATAAATCTAAACCATCAATATCTGAATAACTATTACGTGTTAAAGAAAGTTCAAGGTTAAGACAATATTTTTTTAAATTCTCATCATCTAGTGATCTCAATATTTTACCATTAAATGAGAAATCAAAAATATTTTCATATGCTTCAATTGGTCCAAAACTATTTTGAAGTGAAAAAATAGTTTGATCTACTCTACATATATAAAACAATCAACTCTAAAAGATTCTTCAAGGGACTGTGATTTCGCTATCCATATTTTCATCAAATTGTTTCTTACGAAATTCAGGTTTATTTTTATCTCATATGCAATTTTCTCGGTAGAAATCATAACACTCATACTACATATAATTTTTTTTTTTATAAAAAACTAACATATATAAGTAATTGTTTTTTTAAAAATGGGGCACCCAAAATATATGGGGCCCAAGCGATGACTTTAGTAGCCTAGGGAATAACATGGCCCTGCAGTGGGACATGCCAAAAGATGTTTAAAATGAACAAAGCTCAATTGAAGTGTTCAAGTGAAAATTAATGTTAACTTTAGTGGGCATCGATGAGTTCAGGCTAGAGAAACGGCAGTTGTGTGATTTTACCCAAGTTTATAACCGACCTGTAAGCGGAAATTGAGTGACTCTACATAGCACACCCCATGTTGCTCCGTTTCATGCGCTGCTCTTAACACCCTTTTGCTCCTTCTCTCTCATTTCCTTTTTCCTTTTCTCTCTCTCCAAAAATGGAGCAATATTGGGCAGATTAAATTGACTAACAATGCACAACGTTCAAGACGGAATTTACAACTTGAAGAATGGTTAAACGCTTTTTGGTACATTTGATTTAGCTGAGGATTCGATTGTGATTAGATTTCACAGATTAGTGTAGTGATTTTATTCTGGGTAGCGCGGAACATAAATGTCTGAATTGGTGGCTCGGACTGGTCGGCATCAGCAGCGATATGAAGATGGTTATCGCCTTATTGCCGGGTATTTGCTAAATTCGATTTTATTTCGTTTACGCAAAGTTTGCTCAATGTGCAAGTTTGGTTTTAAATTTAGTCTACTTGTTTGATTTGTGTTGGTGTTTGCTTAATGGGTTTGATAAATGTTGTGAGTTTCGCTTCAAGTTTCCTCTTTTCTTCCTCTTCTTCTTTGTTTCAATGCCAGTGCTTTTAAGTTATATCATGTGTGAATCAATGTGGTTAAATCTCCTTTCTGAACTGGTTTTCCTTCTTAGGATGTTTGGCTGTTATACGGATTGAAAGATGCAATCTCTAACCGTGAAAAACAAGAGAGAGGAGGAATTGTATAAAAATCTGTAATTTCTTTGATCAAATAAATTTTAACAAGGAGACAGTTCTAAGGTGTTTTTGTAATGTTACATCAAAAGCAAAAGTTTATTTCCATTCAATCCTGTAAGAAGCTGATGACAATTGACTTGGATCTCCAAAATGGAGTTAACATTTCCTTCCAAAACCTCTAGTTAGAATAGGACTCATGGAAAGTAGAATAGGAGTAGTGGAGCCAGTTTGGTCTCAGTTTATCTTTACTAGAAGTCCATCTGAACATCAATATGGTGGGAATAAGATAAGACTGGAGTTGGTCTGTCATTGGAGAGGTTTCAGAGGGATCAAATAATCCTTTTATTCATAGTGTCTTCTCATGAGTTCCCTTCTTACTATGACAACTAGAAGATACCTACTCCTTATCCTCCCCATCCCCAAGTCTCCAAACTCATTCCTTTTAACATCTCTTTTGAGGTGAACTCACATCCTGCTTCATGTATTTAGATTCAGTATGGGACTTATTTGGTGATCATTTCTTTTGTTTTCATCACCATGTCAAAGAGTCTTTGACAACACTAATTAATTTTCACATGTCCAATCACCATTAGCTTGGTATTATGTTTTTTCCACCGAAAAAATCAGCAATGGCAGTTGGGCTGGTGAATGTTGCAGGAGAGGGACTAATTGATTTGTCTAGTTGAGAGATTGCCTCCTCTTCCATTTATTTGTCAATGAGCAATGCACCCAGAATAGCTATGTAGAGTGTTACATTTTAACCCTTGCACTGTATTAAAATAAGCTAGCTCATAGAAGTCAGCACTTATGACTTGAACATATTTTACAAATCGAACTTTCAGCTCTTACAAGAGAACACTAGGTGTGACACCGAAAGATTGTTCTGTCATTGTTATTGTTAGACTGAAGATAATGTTAATTTAACTTTATCAAAAGGTAATGTTAATTGAATCCTACAGAAAGTAGCCAGTGGCAGATTAGGGTGGGGTATAATATAATGAACTGGGTGTCAGTACTTTCGACAACATCGACATATTGATGTTTGCCTGTTGTGCATGGCCTCAATAATTGACCTTCTTGACTGCTGTACTTCAGTTTTTCTTATTCATAATGCTGATTGAAGCACAATCAGAGTAATAACATGTCAGCCCCCAAGCCTGGGTGAGGTGGACAAGTACCATTGAACACATGCTATACAAATGACCTATGTTGAGCAGATGAATCACTGTGCAAATGGAATAGCTGACAAGAAACTGTATATACAACACCGGCCACTGGCCTAACAGATACAAATGACTAATGAAGCTATGAATACATATGACTGTAGTCCTGTACAACTCAAATGGTTGGGACAAGGCCTTGCATAACCAAAGTAAAACTATAAGTACAACCAAAAGAGTGCTAGATGCATGCTAGCTCCAGTTAAGAGTGGAGCTCACCAATTGCTCAGCTGAATATACAATAGATGCCTAATAAGGATGCCTGTTGTGCTGTGTACCTGTCCTGCATTTATAGAAATGCAGCGCCGCCAGCCATAGGAATGTTAGTACATATACAACATGTATTGGTATGTAAAGCAGACAACCGAAGAAGTAACAAATAGATAGCACATGAGAAAGAATCAATAATGTGCTCAATTGACGTGCTGGGAAGTATCTTATGAAACTATAAGTCACACATTAACACTTGTAATCATTTTTCAAGTGTCTTATGATTGTTCGTTATCATGTGGTCAAGTCATACATTATACACTTAAGCTACTATGTTTTATGTCATTTATTGTGAACAAATGTATAAATAACCTCAAGGGGAAATTTGTGGCATCGTATTGTTGTTTGTTACCTGTGACAATCATATCAAGTGATACATTTCTCCTTTTGGCGTCTTTTACTTCTGTAGTTTCAAATGGACAAATGAACAAGTGAACCTCGACAACGATATAATCTCATGAAATCTTTCGGACTTGTACTAGCCATATTTTGTAGTTCTTGCTTTTGATATCTATTATCGTTTGTTGTCTACTATGTTTTGATTATCGCTCTATTTTGTTGTTGTTGTACCTTTCTTATGTAGGCTTTTTACTGCTTCCCTTTTTAGTTGTTATGTTTTCTATACTGTTTTCTGCTTTTTTGTACTTGAATTTGCTGCACTCGAGAGGGGTTTTCGGAAACAACCTCTGTACTTCGACGAGGTAGTGATAAGGTCTGCCTATACTCTAACCTCCCTAGACCCCATTTGTGGGATTTCAGTGCATATGTTAAGCTAAGTTAAGACTTAAGTGGGCTTTGGCTGCCCATTCTTCTCTTTTCCCTTTTCCTTTTCTTTCACTTAATATGGGCCACAAATTGGTCAATTTGCCTAAGTAGGTGATGCACCTACTTGGTCCTTTTAGCTTGGTCCGTATACCTTAAGTAGATGATGCACATACCTGTCACTTGCTAGCCTAATTAAGTCAATCAAGCAGGTCACTTATGTTATTATATTTTTCAAATCTTAATCTCTTTACTTTAACTTCGCACTTTTATACATTTAGCCACTTTGAACTTTTAAGCTCAACTACACCTTACTTTCTCGAGTTTAATTACTTTCGTTGATGTTAACTTAGTTGTATACGTGTTGGAAGATACGGGTTATTACATAACTATATCATTTCACATTTAACTGCGACTGGGATTGTTAAGTTATCTTCGTAAACTATGAGTAGGCTTAAAGGATCAAAATCAGAGAACAGTTGTGGAGCTTTTCACGCCATGTTGGTAACAGTAGGCTTTCCGGTTCTTCCTTAAGAAGGGATAGTTGGTCTTTTGGGGAAAGGGTACTATTACTCTTTGTAAGGTATCAATCCCGTGAGAACCTGCTCTACTAAAATAATTGTAGCTGATGGATTTTATGGAGCAAAATTGTCCGACAAGTTTGTATTAAGTTAGTAGAAACAAATTCTGACTTTTAGCTTTAAAGCAAAAGTACTAGCTAAAATCCATGACATTTTTGCTTTTAAAAGTCTTTGTAAGTTCAAAGCTGAACTTGTAGTTGTTTTTATCGGAAGTGAACACCTAAGATGCTCTACAAGCTGTCATGGAAAGTATCAAATTTAGCCAAAAATCTTTTAGGAGTAGAAGGGGATTACAACTTTAAATTTCTGTATGGTCAATGCCATTAATTTTCTCAATACATCAATGGAGGGAATGTTTTAGAGAGTGATTGTTTACCCTGTAGATATAGGAATTCAAGCATGAACTGTCATGGTACAAAATAGAGATGTTTAAAGTGGAACTGTTTTAGTTCACATATTGCTGTTCAATGGAATATAGACTGCAACAATGGAAATTGAAGTTAGTATAACTTGGCGTTAAACTCATGCTTATATAGTTTGATGTTCAGCTCTTGATTAGAAATAAAATACTTCTCTGCAGGATGATGTAAATTATTCTGCCTTAACCGTCTCTTGGTCTATCTGAAATCAAATTGTTCTTCAATGTTAATGAGTATTCACAAGGAACATAAAATGCGCCTCTATCTAATTTGTTTTTTTAACAACAATAACTGAACCTCAATCCCGGAGAAGTTGGGATCTAATCTTCACTGTCCATGTACTATTTATACAATCTTTTATAGGATAAATTAAAAATAAAATTGAAAAAACATTAGAAGTTCTCCATATTTTCTTAGTGCGAGACTTCTAAAAAGTAATGGACTAGAATAAACATACAAACATGACTAAAACTTTATTCTAATTGTGATTTGTATGTCCCACATGTATCTTTGGCTTTTGCTAGGTCGCAGGTCTTGCAAGACCTCTTTCTATGTGTTTTATGTTACCTCACCCCTTTTAAAATGGGGAATTTTTATTTTGATGGAGGTGCATTCAATATTCTTTGTGAACAATTCTTTAACATTGATGAACAACAAAGGACTTCATTTCGGATACAAAATCTTGAAAAGAAGAAGAATCATTTGGATCTATCCTCTCTATGAGGAGCGATGGAGCTTTAACGGAGGATTCGGGTTGAATAATCATTATGGACAGTGAGTGAAGGAGAAAAAGAGCTGGAAAAAATAATCTTAAAAAGGAATGGTTGAACTGGGGCAATGTTGAAAAGCCAAAAGATTGAACAACATAAAAATCTAGTGGAAGGCAAACAGGGATCACAATGATTAAGAAACTTGTAGGTTTTGGTTTGAGGTCAATGGTTAAAGTAAATTTTAAAAAGGAATGGTTGAACTGGGGCAATGTTGAAAAGCCAAAAGATTGAACAACATAAAAATCTAGTGGAAGGCAAACAGGGATCACAATGATTAAGAAACTTGTAGGTTTTGGTTTGAGGTCAATGGTTAAAGTAAATTTTAAAAAGGAATGGTTGAACTGGGGCAATGTTGAAAAGCCAAAAGATTGAACAACATAAAAATCTAGTGGAAGGCAAACAGGGATCACAATGATTAAGAAACTTGTAGGTTTTGGTTTGAGGTCAATGGTTAAAGTAAATTTGATGGTTTTGATTTCTTTGATTTCTCACCTGTTACTTATTAGGCATATGCTTAATTCTTTTCGCATCTAAGCTTACATCATTTTTTTTGTTGCTATGACCTACGTCTTCTACTGATTACAAAGTTATGGGCAACTACTTTAATACATCCTGGGTTTGCATTTTAAATTATTTATCTCACAATCTCTTTATTTTCAGGTGTATTCCATTTAGGTTCAGAAATATGGAAGAAAATAGTGGTGAGACATCTGATAAGATAGTTGAAGTATTGATGATAAACTCGACAAGTGGGCCTGGTCTTCTATTCCCAAAGGTAAGAAATTGTTAGAGCATTTCGGTGTTAAACATTATCCTATTGAATTGGTAATGTTTGAAGTGCTTTTTTTTGGCCATAGTTAACTAACGCTATGTGGTTTAATCTTGCAATGGATCTAGTTGTTTTTTAATCTTTTATGCTTTCTTTTTGAACTATTACGGTGTGAAATGGTAAGACTGAAGTACATCTCGACTATTCCACCTAGTCCTGACAAATGTGTCGATTGGATCAGATATTGGCAGGTTGAAAATGGATTAGACAAAAATAGATAAAATACTTGACCCCCTCATATTTAAGACAGATAAAAAAATGGGCGATGTGACGAATAACATGGTTACTCATATTATCCGTGGCTTCTTGAAATTATTGGGAGCTGTTGAGCTGGGTCAAAGATCCAAACTTCATGAATCTATTCAATCATTCTCGGCGGCCAAATTTGAATTTGACACGAGGCGGAGTTAATGCTAGGTTGTAGGTTTGGAGACAAACTCAAGAGTCTTAAGGCTTAGGTTGAGTAGGACAAAAACGAAATATTTGGCGAGCAAATTTAGTATTGTGTTAGATGAAGCAGTCGTGGAAGTAAGGCTTATTACACAAACTATTTCCAAGAGATAAAGTTTTAAGTATCTTGTGTTCGTAATCCACGGTAGTGGTGACATTGACGAATGTCACACATCGCATTGGGGCGGCATAGATGAAATGGAAGTTTGCCTCTGGGGTCTTGTGTGATAAGAAGGTAACACCTAAACTTTAAGGTAAGTTATATAGAGTGGTGGTTAGACCGTCCTTGTTGTATGAGGAGTGATGACCAGTCAAAAATTGCACTTTGCTTTAAGTGAAGTAGGGCCTTGTCACTTTTTTCCACTTCACGGTCTCCTGAAGACTACAGGTGAGGACGTGGATCATATTTTACTACATTGCAAGATAGCCATGAGGATATGGTGGGATATCTTAAAAGGGTTTGACGTTTCTTGGGTAAAACCAAGATCAGTGAAGGAATTGGTGTTTAATTAGAGGAGTGGAGTTAGAAGAAGAAGACACAAGGCTTGGAATGTTACTCCTCTTTGCTTTAATGTGGGTCATTTGGAAGGAGAAGTAGTAGAGTTTTTGAAGGGGTGGAGCGGTGGAGCCTAGCTTTGCTAAATTGAGGAGTAGTCTCCGATCCCTTATTATCTTTCGGTGTAGTTCCTGTTTTGTATTGAGGATTGAGTGTCTTTTGGAGAGAGTCATACTAGTAGGTTTCTCCTTTTTTGGTATATCTCTTGTATACGACCAAGTTGGTCTTGTTAGTATCAATGCAATTTTTTACTTGATCAAAACAAAAACAAAAAAGAATAGCCTTTTTCAGAGGGCAGAGTAGCCTTTTCATACTAGCATCATTAGTTTTTTCTCCCCTTAAGTAAACCCTTGCATGGGAGAGAGAGAAATCTCATCTTCACTTGTAAGCTAAGACCATTGAAAAGATCTGAGAATAGAAAGAATTCAGGAACTACTTATTTCTTGTTATTCTTTCTTGTCCTTATCTTTACTCCTGTTCTTTGTCTTGTTCTTCGTATAATTATTACTCTCTTTCATTCTTGCTTTATCGATTTAGCCGAAAAAAAGAGAGGTTTGGTCAATATAGTACACTTCCCTTTAATCCCATTTTAACAAATTTAACTATTATTGCATAATATCTATTTTTCCGGCAAACAAATATCAGTCCATCCATTGTTGAGAGTGGATTCCACCACATTGATTGACCTTCTTCCCTTTTCAAGCTGCGTGACAATGCATAGTTACCTCCCATGCACGTTGAAATGCACGTTGAAATGCTGGAAAATCTGGATGTTACTCTGTTTCCCCTTCTTCCCCTACTGCTTCAGTTGTTGCCAGTGGCGGAGCCAGAAATTTCATCAAGGGTGTTCAAGATTTTTTTTTTGAATAAGTGAGTTGAATGTTATTTATTTGTTTAACCTAGGGATTCTAGCATGAACGATCTCAACATTTGCCAATATCATATATAAACAATCGAGTTTTTTTTTTTTTTTGATGCATTGATTTTGTATGATAAAAATATATGATTATTGTTTTTAAAGTGAAATATTGATAGAACAAATGCGTCTAGCTTTACGAAACATAAATCACACCAGTAGAATTTTTGTTTTTCTTAAAAAAAGAAGATAAAACGCATGTATTGATTTTAGCTTTGGGTTTAAAGTTGTTAACATATATAAACACAATTTTTTAAAGTAAAATGTTGCCTTTTTTGTTTTCACCATTCGAAAGTGCATTATATCCTAGATAAAAATTAGAAATACATGATATTTAAATATTCAAAATTAAAATAGGTTGTGTTCTGCTCTCAAAATAAAACAAAAATGTTTTGTGTTCTATGAGATTCGAACCCGCGCAATTGGGGTGAAAATGAACAGGCTTAACCACTGCACCACGGAAGAGTTTATGTCAAGGTTGTTCAGCATTAATTATTTATCCCTTAAATCCAGATTTTGACCTCTCTATATGATGTAATTTTCCGGCAAAAGGTGTTCAGCTGACCACCTTTGGATGGCTGTAGCTCCGCCCTTGGTTGTTGCTCCGTCTATTGGAAGCAATACACAAGACTTGAAATACCCAAAGGAGGGATTTGGTAATAAAATTTCGACTAACAAGTCCTGGTCTTTTTTCAATCCATTTAGCTATGTCCATTTATGTACGTCTTGTTAACTAAATAATCAGTTATACCACGCCACGTATCATCCAGTTGGCTCAAGCCGAGGAGAGATAAAGAAAAATCAAAGATATAGTGATCGTGCCGTAAGACCTTGTTGCTTTCTACTTATGTTCTATATCTTCCTCCGTTTTACTGCTTGTGTGTACCAAGAGTCTTTCTCCGTAACATTTTCAAGGACAATCACAAGCAAAGACCTATGATCCATTAAAATAGAGGAGAGAAAGATACAAGTTTTAGATAATGAGCCCACCAAATAAGTGATCACCAGAGAACTATGAGAGAGAAAACTGAAGAGAGGAATAAAAAAAAGCTAATGTCTAGATTCTAGAAGAGAGAAGAGAGAGGGAGAGAGAAGAGGAAATCGAATTCTGGCAACTGGAAGAAGTATGAGAGAGGGGAGAGCATCTCTCACTAAAAGTTGTATTTCCCTTATGTTTCATATGTCTAAATATGAAATTTTATGACATATTAGCTAAGTTGGTCAGACTCGGTGCTGGTGTTTGGTACGAGTACTGATTCTAGCTTTTGGATCCTTCATGATATAGTTGATGTTTTGCTTGACTTATTTTAAGTAGCTTTTGACTTTTAAGCTATTTTTTATTTTTGGAAGTGTTTGGGCTGAAAAAGTACCAAAAAAAAGAAGAAGTGAAAAGCCAAAAGTTGGGTGTTCCCAATTTATGTACTTTAGCTTTCAACTTATAAGCTACTTAAAATAGCCAATTTGAACACCCCCATAAACTTTAAGATTCAGGGATTCAGATCCAGTTATGGATACGAATGTGGGGATTCGGCTAAAAACAATTCAAATATCTAAAAATAGAGTTATCAAATGCAAATTATGAGATATTATGTGGAAACTTGAGGAGAAAATATTAATCAAGAGGAGAATCTCAAGGAGACTCAGGAGACTAAAGGAAAAGGAGTGACATAAAAATTTCTATATACAAGGTATTCTATCATCTTTAATTTCACCTTTAATTTTGTTTTCATTACATAAATCATTGAATCTGTCCAGAATTATTTTGTCGATTTTGGTCAAAGTACCCAAAAATTGGTTGACCAGATCGGTTATGGATCCCACACCCACACTCATGTTGTGTTCTACATGGGTGCGACACTGGAAGTGAAGAGTTCAAGCTACTTAGCATATTAGCATTTCATTCGATCAAAGATCAACATTGAGTGCATACTTTTGTTTTTCTTAATTATTGTTTTTAAGCGTGTGTCACACATGACATGTTGGTTGTTGTACTTGCTCTTTTATTTTAACCCGTCTTCCTGGTGTCTACTTTTGGGCTTTCTGATGCCAGGTGATATTGCTGAATAAGTTTGACTTAACTCTTTTGGTTCATTTGATCACAAGGATGAGTACCTAATGGGTGCTGCATATTGATATCTCTGGCATATTTGTATAAATAGGGTGGTTGGGAAAATGATGAAACAGTCAAGGAGGCAGCTATCCGTGAAGCCATAGAGGAAGCTGGAGTTCGAGGGGATATAGTGGTAAGTCTCTTTAAGTATCTGCTTTGTTTTACTTCTATATTTGATACACAAGTTAGACTTTCCTACTGGAACTTAGTGTATGTTTCTGTGGCTTATGTGATTGCTTAGTGCTTATTTAATTTTGTACCACTCGAGCAAGGACCATACGTTGAATTCAGTGACTACTTACAATGCAGAAGTTTTAAACCCTTTTCTGGAATTTAGTTCTTATAAATCCATTTATATCAAAATGGTCTTCATGTCTTCTTTTTACAATAACATAGTCAGTGCCCACAAAGTGGGGTCTGGGGAGAGTAGAGTGTATGCAGACCTTACTCCTATCTTGGAGGTAGAGAGGCTGTACGCTATCTTTCTACATAAAATGTATTTTTTATTGATATAATGGGAACCTACACCACATATCAGGTGTATAAAAGAAAGTAGATAATTCTATACAAAATGTGATTTTCTACGACATCCGGTCATCTAAAGTAGTTGGATTTGAAGTGTCCCAAAACTCAAAAGTATACAAGTAAAAGAACATTCACTAATCTATCCATCTGATATCTATCTATCTATCTATATTATTTTTATAAAAGTGGGAACCTCAAAAGTTAAAGTTGAATTACTAAATATTCCCTTCTAATTAACCTATTTTTACATTTAACAATAATATTATTAATAATAATAATAAATAAAAAACTAAAAGCTATTATTAGTAAAAGGTGTCATACATTTTTAAGGGATGCATCTATTCTTAGAAAGGTTTTAGATGTGGTTGTTATTTTTTCAGTGCTTATAAATATCTAAGTGGAATAAAGAAGTTTTTGGCAAGCTGGATACACAAAGAACCAAAGCACTAGAGGATCTGGCAGCTCTAGATCACTCCAGTGAAGTGAGAGTCCTTACTGTGGAAGAGAAACAAAGATTATTGAATCTGAAAGTTGAATTAGAGGGACTTGCTAAAGCTGAAGAAATTTCCTGGAAACAAAAATCGAGATGCAAATGGTTGAAAGATGCGGATACGAACACAAAATACTTTCTATCTATATCCAATTCCTATAGAACATTCAACAACATTGATAAGCTTAGAGAGGATGGTGGATACATAGAGGACAAAGCCAAGATAAAAGAAGAGATTTACTCTTCTATCAAAACCTTTACTCTGAGGATGAGGAGTGGAGATCCACATCCAACTTTGAAGGATTATCTAGACTATCAGAGGAAGACAAGCTGTCACTTGAGAGAGCCTTTGAGGAAGAGGAAGTCCAAACTGTGTTATTGTCTTGTGCCACAGACAAGGCTTCTGTCGAGATGGGTTCACCATGGCATTTTTTCAGAGATACTGGGATTTCATAAAGGCATAGGTAATGGGGACTCTCAATCATTTCCATCAGGAATGTCAAATTGTGAGATCATGCAATAGCACTTTCATTGCGTTGATTCCAAAAAAGAAAGGTGCAATATAACTTAGAGACTACAGGCCAATCAGTCTTACTGGGAGTGTATATAAGATTGTACCAAGCTACTAGCAGAAAGATTGAAGAAAGTTATTGGCAAGCTAGTCTCCAAGTTTCAGAATGCTTTCATTAAGCAAAGATAGATCACTGATGTAGTACTCATAGCTAATGAAGCTCTAGTTTGGAGGATTAAATCTGGGACCCCTATTGTGCAAGCTTGATATAGAAAAAGTTTTTGCTAAATTGGTCTTTCTCATCTCTAATTGGAGGAAGATGGGGTTTGGTGAAAACTGGATCAGATGGATAAGATTCAGCATTACAACTGTCAAATACTCAGAGTTGGTGAACAGGGAACCACTTGGATTCTTCTCTCCTCAGAGAGGGATCAGGCAAGGGGACCCTCTATCCCCTTTCTTGTTCATATTAGCGACGGAGGGTTTAAGCAAGATGATGGAGAAGGCCAGGGATTTACAGTGGATTCAGGGATTCATAGTAGGGTCAGTTACTGAGAAACTCAGTCATCATTTCACAACTATTGTATGCTGATGACTCACTGATTGTGAGGCAGAAGAGTCGCAAGTTAGGTACCTAAACTACCTAAACCTAATACTCTCTCTGTTTGAGCCTCTAGCAGGACTACATGTCAATGTGCTGAAAAGTATTATTTAGCCTGTCAATAATGCACTAAACATAGAGGAACTTGCAAGTATTTTGGGTTGTAGCATTGGGGTTCTTCCTACCTCTTACCTAGGCCTACCTTTGGGTGCAGAGTACAAGAATTGTAAGGTGTGGAATGGTATTATTGAGAAATTTGAAGAGACTAGCTTCCTGACAATTGCAGTATCTATCTATGGGTGGAAGACCTACTCTTATCAATATCGTTCTTGATAGCCTGCCTACTTATTACATGTCTTTGCTTCCTATTCCTAGAAAGGTTCTAAAGCAACTAGACAAAATCAGGAGGGACTTTCTCTAGGAGGGGAACAGCAACACTCAGAGATTTCACTTGATTGAATGGGATAGAGTCACACCACCTAAATGCAAAGGAGGTCTGGGAGATTAGAGATTTGGCGTCACACAACAAGAGTCTTTTAATGAAATGGCTTTGGAGGTATGACACTGGTGAACCAAGCCTATGGAAGGAGGTGGGTAAGAACAAGCATGGTGAAAGTGATCACTGGAGCACAAAAATCTCTAATGCTCCGTATGGAGTGGGCCCTTGGAAACCCATTACCAAGTTAGGGAGTGATTTCTTCTGGTGCACCTATTATATACCTGGTAAAACATTAGATTCTGGAAGGACAAATGGCTCAATGGTACCACCCCCCATGGAGAAGTTCCCTTATAAGTATCAAATTGGTGTGAATAGGAATTCCACCATAGCTCATAATAGAAATGGAAACAATTGGGATATTCTATTCAGATGGGCAATTCAAAATTGGGAGATGGACCAACTGATGGAATTGCTAGCAGATATGGAAAGATATAATATTGATGTGACCATGGCAGATAATATGTGTTGGGGAGGAAGGGGACTTTCACAGTGAAAGAATGCTACAGGAAGATTGGTACACAAAACCAAGTAGTTGACAATTAGCCCTGGAAATTAAAGTTGCCTCCTAAGATTATTTGCTTTAACTGGATTGCTCTCCATGAAGCTAGGTTGACACAAGACAATCTCAAAGGGAAAGGTCTCCAGTTAGTGAAGAGATGCTACCTATGTTTGGATAAGCTGGAAACTGTGAATCATCTATTTTTTGCACTGCAAGGATGCTACTAATCTTTGGAACACGTTCTTTTGCATTTTTGGGTTGAAATGGGTCATGCCACATACCATAAAAGAGGCACATACGAACTGGAGCATGTGGAGAATTGATGAAACCATCAAAAGGATCTCACTAATGATTACTGTTGCTATCTTTTGGAGTATTTGGAATGAGGGGAATAGGAGATGTTTTGATGCAACCTTAGCTGCAAATTACTCTCTCAGAACCAGAAGCCTAGTCTTACTTTTTTGCTGGACTAAATTGGCTAATTTATCTAGCACCGAACAATTTTTGGAGTTTATTGGTTCCCTTCTCTTATATTGACTAACTATATAGGAACTTCACCCTTCGGGGTGGCCCAGTGGTTTGAGCTTGGGACTTCCATGTTGGAGGTCTCAAGTTCGAAACCCCTTGCCAGCGAAAGCAAGGGGTTTGCCTTCTGGGTCGAGCTCGTCGCACCAGGCTTGCCTAGTGTGGTTTACCTCTCCTATGTGGTTTGCGAGCTATTGCATAGGAGCGGGGGTTTTACCCTGTGCGCACCCAAAGGGTAGCGGCTGCAGGTTTCCCTTGTCATCAAAATTTGCTCGCAACCAATTACATAAATACATCAAATTCCATTTCTTATGTAGTCAAGACAGAGTATAAACAATTTTTTTTTAAAATTTAATCTTGTCCTATCTATATATTAGGTGGGTACTAAGATCTTACTTATTAGGGCACCTCCGACCCATAACACCAAATTTTACACTAAAATAGTGTCAACACTACTTTAGTGTAATTCAACTCCAACCCACAACACTAAATTTTACACTAAAAAGGAATATTCTCTTTATATTCTTCACTCTCTTCAATATTATATTATTATTTTTTATTTCATTTATATTTTCTTATTTTATAATACAAATTCTTTCTTCTATTATACATGTTTTTATTTTATTTTTGTGAAGGTAATTTAAAGTAAAATTAACTCAAATTTTATTGTAAAAAATCAAATATTCATAAGTTAATTTATATACGCCAACTTTAAGTTCTAAAATTTATACTATATAATACTACATAAAAAAATATTAAGTAAACACCCTTCGGGGTGGCCCAGTGGTTTGAGCTTGGGACTTCCATGTTGGAGGTCTCAAGTTCGAAACCCCTTGCCAGCGAAAGCAAGGGGTTTGCCTTCTGGGTCGAGCTCGTCGCACCAGGCTTGCCTAGTGTGGTTTACCTCTCCTATGTGGTTTGCGAGCTATTGCATAGGAGCGGGGGTTTTACCCTGTGCGCACCCAAAGGGTAGCGATTGCGGGTTTCCCTTGTCATCAAAAATAAATAAATAAAGGAACTTCCTTTTTCTTTATCTCAGTTTCTTTTGTCAATTTTCTTTCATTGTAAGTTGTAAATATGCATCTTCTTGATGTGCTTTTGTTAATGAAATACCCCACTTTATCAAAAAAATAATATAAATTTTTATGCAATTTCCGATACTTGAAAATAACTCCAAGCGTTAACTTTTTACATGTTTTCCTAGTTTCTTTAGTTACTGTACAATTATATTATTACCCTCTGGGTAAGATATATAACATCTTATAGCATAGTTCTGGAATGTTCTTGTTGTTTTATTGTAGCTACAACCACTAAAGTTTACATTTATCATTCGATGTTGTTGTAATTGTAATATTCCTCATGTTAAAATTATAGGTCCATCTTCTTAGAATTGTGAAGGCTGTGACATTTTAACCAGCATTTTCAAATTTATTAAAAAGGTATAAAGATCATATATAGAAAGAGTGAAATACTACTACAACCCGTGTGAATACAAATCAACAAATTGCTCTACTTTGAACATATTTTCTATATTTATTTTTCAAATTAATTAAATATGCTTGACATTCATTATTTTGATGATCTTATATTTTTTAATTTTATTTTTTTAACCCAAACATATTGATAATAATATTTATGTAAATAATTAAATTATATGGATTATATTGATATGGGATACACGCGCAACACGTGTACGATAGACTAGTATCTATAAAAGAGTTTTCAGTTCTTTCAGATGCTCTCCTATTCTTTTACATCCATAGTGTCGGAATGGTCGCTAAATGTGTTACATCATTGATTCAATCCCTAAGGCATTCCATTCACCACAACTTGTATGCAATTGGGGGATTAAGAAGTATATGATTGAGTAATAAACATACTCCCTTGTTTTCTTCACGTAAACCACCAGCAAATGAGAGTTGGCTTTCTATTCGTTATTCTCAGCTGTTTGAATGACTTCATATGCTGCTCACAAAGAAAGACACTTCCCTAGGTCTCTAGGTATCCAGACTGACTCGCGAGGAAGTTCCTTTTTCATCCTCAACAATAGCCTATGTTGAAGGACTTGATTTTGAAAATCCCTTGGTTCTGACCTTTCCTTTTTCAAGAGGCCCTATATGTGCATCCTTTTTTTTTTTTTGCAACTGGTAACTTGTTATATGTGCATCTTTTTTCTTGTACAGGATATCCATCATTTCAGATAGTTCATTCATCTTCTAATCTTGCAAGTTTTACCCGAACTCTAGCCCTATAAGAAAGATCACCTCTCCCTGACTTTTTAAACCTCGGAAACTACAACTATCTTCTAGTTTGAGTTGTTAAGATGGATGGGAATGATATACATAAGGGAGCATCCCCATACCAACTGTGCTTTCAGTTTCAGTAGCTATTTTTGTTTCTATTTCTTATATTGAACTTCACATTTTTGTTGAAATCCTCTCACCCCTTCATTATGCTCCTCCATAATGCTACTCAACATGGTTGCTTTATGTGGTCTGTCCTTCATTCTCTCCTTTGAACTTTATATTTGTCAATGATTACTTTCCTATTGGATTTATTTAGTCTTTAATTTTCTTAAACCACATCCTTTCTATGACTATATGGAACCGGGTTATATGGTCATATTAATTTTTCAGCGTTAACCTGGATGTAGATTTTGGGTCTCCACCCTTTTATCCTGGAGTGAACTACCTCAATCGTAAACAAGGTTGCATCCAATTTTTGTCTACTTGCCATAAAAGCATTTTGGGACATTGAGGTCATCTTATAATGACATATATTAGTTACATTTTGAAACTGAAATTCTTTCCAAATAACTAGATTTGAAAGTTATTTCATTAAATAATTAGTCCTGTTACACTGTCATTGAGATCCTCTTAGTTACTACAGATAAGTGTCTTACTTTACCCTTGACTTTTGCTTTTAAATTTGTTACTATTTCCTTTGATAGTTGAAATTTTGTGTTACTTAATTTTTTTACGAGAGATCTTTTATAACATGAACTGAGACTGTGTAGGCTCTGATGATAAAATATCCCGTTTCTTTTGTCTCATGTTAAATATGATGTAAGGTGGAGCTATGTTCTCTCCTCTTCATTTTCTTCTTCTTCTTTTCCCTTCATGACTTGAATATAGCAGAAAGTTTGAAATCTCAAACCTGGGATTGGTGGAATCATAAAAGTTACTTCTAGGTTCATCCAATATCTACACTGGTGGGAGGTAGCAAGTAGAATTAGTCAAGGTGTGCAAAAGGTGGGCTGCACGATCGGTTTTTAAAAAGAAAGAAATTCATTAAGATTATGAATATTATGCATCTCTGTTTGTGCATATAATTGCAGTACCAAGAATTAGGAAATATTCCTTTAGATTGAGTTAATAACTCCTATCCTAATAAGCCTTCTTGTTTGTTTACCCACCAATTTCACCAAATGTTTTCTCCTCTTTTTCTTTTACATGCAAATGCTTTTATTTGTTTTATTTCATTGTTTTTTCCTGTATTGATAATATTTTGTGCATTTTATTTTGAAGCACTTTCTGGGACACTACCTCTTTAAAAGCAAGACACTCCGGGACGAGTTCAGTCCAGAAGGTTTGTGTAGAGCTGCCATGTTTGCTTTGTTGGTGAAAGAAGAGCTTGAGTGCTGGCCTGAACAGAGCCTTAGGAGAAGAAGTTGGTTGACAGTTCCAGAAGCAATTCAATGTTGCCGGCACCCATGGATGCGACAAGCTCTGGAGGACGGATTTTTGAAGTGGCATGACAGTGGTATGACAAGCACAATGAATTGCGAGGACTAGTTTTTTTGTTTGTTCCTCTGACCAACATTGAGGTTCCTGTTTCTGAAGTCTGAACGAAAGAAGGCAATTGTTTAGAGCTCGATGGTGTGTATTAGCTTCAATTTCATTTTAGGACTAGGAAGTAAGAGAAGGTGCATTTTAATGATTTCTCATTGATGAATAGACTTGATGGTGAATTGGAGAAAGAAGAAACAAGAAATCTCTCATTTGACTTGATACCCACAATTAGTCAGTTTAACAAATGTTGGTAGTATTGTAATTACATTGTCATTTCTCATCACAAACAAATGTTATGGGGAATTAATCACGAACCAATAATGTTAAAAATCCCAAAATCCACCTATGCTATTCTCATAATAATGTAGTGCAAAGAGCTAATCTAATTGATCAAACAATACGTCATTGGATGCCGTTAAGATTGAAAGAGACATCTTAAAGGAAAATGTGGATTGTTAAGGAGGCTATAGATAATTCTCAAGTGAAGAAATTAAGGGAGTTAAATTAGTTATAAGAGAAATTGATGAAGATGATAGATGTTTATTATTTCTTATGTGCTATTTGTTACCACATTTTTATCAAGTGATGCAGTTTGTTAGGTTATAATTTATATGAATCCTCAAATCTTTATATATTAGTTGAAGTGGAATGTTTGCTTATGTAAATTTGCATGTAAATGTAATGGAATATCATATATTCGACATGATCGACAAATGGTCTGTATGTTGTCCCTATATGTTAGAACCCTAAATCAATGAAAAACCTAGCTACTGAATTAGGATGAGGAAGCCACATATGGGTCGTATCCAGACATACAGTTCTTGAGTTGTATTAGTTGATTCATGTATTTTCAAAACAAGCCACATAGAGAGCTTTGGCAAAAAGTCGAGTTGAAAGCTGACAATTATTTCAAATGAGCTCACACAAGGTCTAACTTTTAAACAAGTATATCTCCTCGGATGTGAACTGTTTGGTGGTCAATCACGTATCAAACAAAATGTTGTTGAGTGTAGTTTCCAACTAATCAAACCGTTCATCAATTCAAAATTTGTACGCAAAGTGTTTTTCTAAATGTGTTTCAAAAAGTATATATTTGCGTTGCTCAAAGTACAATAAGTAAATCAATTGAGTGTTCATTAATATAAATGCATAAATGATTGCACCTTTCTTGACCTTTTTGGTTAAGATTAAGGTGACATAAAAAGTAAAGGTGGGTCAAGTGAAACACCATTGTGAAAGGACCTTGAAGCATTCAGCTCACCAAGTATTTGACAAATTGTCAAAATACCTTGAATAGTGTTTGGTTTCTAACCTGAGCTCCTATCACTATGATTGTTATAAATTAAAGTAGTAAGGCTTGAGTCATCTACGGCCACTTAAAGTTGTCCGCATATTTCACTTGGACACCTCAACTAGGGCTTGTACCTATTGAACATCTTATTTATTCAAAAATCATTCCTATTAGACACAAAATGCTGACATGGCAAAAAAAAATTGTTATAGCAATTAAAAATCATATTATTATTTTTTTGTTTTCCATCTTATATACTTAATTTAAAAAAAAAAAAAACAATAAAAAAAAAATGGAAAAATCCTGTCTTCTTCTTCACTTCTACACTGCAACCATCCTTTAAGTACATCTGCCTCTCTTTCTCTAACCCTTTTTTATTCTTCTTTTGCTTTTACCTTCATTTTTAAAGTTATTATTATATAGATCTAAATCTCAAATATTTTAGCAAAGCTTCATTTTTTTGATAAAAATAATATGAATTGATTATTTTTTCCAGCAAAAGTCGTTATTCTTTTTCAGATAATTATGATAGTAAGTGATTAAAGAAAATAAATCCAAAATGGGTGAAAATCTTTGAAATGGCAGCAGATTTTGACGAAGAAGAAGAGGGGCACACACGCACTTCAGTCTTTCAACAAATTTTTATTTTGTGTTTAATAGATATAAATTTGTTAAGATTAAAGTGTTCAATAGGTACTGGCCTAAGTTAAGGTGTCTAACTGAAATATGCGGACAATTTTAAGGGGCTGTATATGACTTAAGCCAAGTCGTAAAATAGTATATTGATCTTTGTAGCACATTAAATACTGTAATTTATGTATGTAAAGCTAGACTTTCCAATTCAAGAATTCCTAAGTGAGTCTTATATACGATACGTTTCGTTTATCTCGATCTTGTTTTGATCAGTTAGTGTGAATCTCTATCTATGATACACCAGTTATCGTAAAATTTATATGATTGAATTACCTTTAGGGTGTGTTTGGTATGAAGGAATTCCAATTTTCTCATGTTTGGTTGGGTAAAATGTTTTGGAAAATGTTTTCCAAATCAACTCATTTCCCTCAAATTTAAGGAAAATGACTTCCCTTAAAAAAATTAAGGAAAACATTTTCCAAAACTCTCCTTTGACTTTAAATTACAATTTTTTTTTGGAAACAAATCAATTTTTTGTTGAAAAAAAATAAATTTAAAGCTTTTTTTTAAAAAAATATTTTCAACTTCAATTTTTAATTTAAATGTACTCCTCTTAAAGTCACACTTCATCCTTTCTGCTGTATCCATCATGAAATGTTAGAAGTTTATTATTTTTGTCATGATCCAAGACTACTTTCTAGTCGTAACACGGTTCTTAGAGTCACAAGTGACCCCAAACTAACCCTTGATACTGGCGTACGTCATGAGCAACTAAATATGAACATGTTTAAGAACTAAAATGATTGAGTGAAAGCATAATTGTGAAATAAGCTGGGACTAAGTAAACTAAATACAATAACATTAATTGACTATCTATGAAGCCTCCACTAATATGACTATGGGTAGTCGGGGCATGACCGATGCATCCCTTAATCAATACATATGAATAAAAATAAAATATTGCAACTACAAACTGACTTGAGTCCTCGAATAAAGAGAACTCATCACCTGCTAGCTGGAAGTTATGATTTCCCTAACTAAGATCCTGAATACCTAAATCTGCATCATAAAATGATGCAATGCCAGATGACATCAGTACATGAAATGAAGTTACACTTAAAAGTGAATATATGCAATCATAGCAACTACTAATGAAAGAATACACTAAAACTGAATCTATTGAGCTAAATGAAAAACTCTGAAGATAGACTAAAACAAAGTCAAATGAATAGTAACACATGCATGTGTTCTTTAAAAACAAAACCTTAAAAGTGAATATATGCAATCATAGCAAATACTAAAATAATAGAACTTTACTTTTCTTGGAAAGTTTCTTACCACATACGTACATCACATGAGCTCATGATATCCAATAGCTAACCTAGTTGGGAGAGCTGCCCTATACCATGCAAGGGTATAAAACCTATCTATCTGATGTGGACCCACTAACTGAGCCTCAAAGGTCTAAAGAAGTTGATCGACAAAGCGCTATGCTCAAATCGATGGGACCAAGATTTTCTAAACCTACGTCCTCTTGGTGCTAAATAATCCTCCCAAAATAGTCTATATATGATCATAATATATCATGACAATCATAACTGAAAACATATTATGAGTCTTTGCTCAAATTTGTTAAATTTTACTATTGGGGAGATTAAGCTCACAATTATCTGAAACATACAAAGATCTGATCATTGATGATAAATTGGAATGTCATACTCCATAAACATTGATGGCCTATCGAAATGTCATACTGCTTAAGCATTAATGACATATCTAAATGTCATACTGCTTAAGCTTTATTGGAGTATCCAATTCTCATACTAATTATGAATCATATACTTAATCGACTAGCTATAAAAATATTGATATATTCATAATTAGATAAATTTTCTGTCTGTTTGAATAAAGTGGGAGCCTTAGCTCAAAATCTTTTTTCTAAATTCATATGCTGAAATCTATTTCTAAAACATAATCTATTTCTTTCTTGAACTCTTTCTTGAAATAATGCACTTTGAAGTTTGAAATAAGAATATTTCTTGAAATACTTCTTGAAAATCTTGGACTTACTTCTTTCATGAAAACAATGCAGATCAACTAATATAATAATATTTTAAAATAACTTTGACTAAAAAGGGGTCCATGTGATATAATAAGCATGAACCATGAATAAAAGAACATTAATGATATGAAATATCACAATTCTAATAATAAAACTCAAGAATCAAGAATTGGAAAACATAGAAAATTAAAAAGTCATGAACTTTGGGGTATAGAAATGTAACACCTTAGAATTTGGAAAGAAAGAAAATGAGTTTTTGGGTTGTAGGCTGTGTCTATGGGTCTTATATACAGACAATAGAAGCTTCTACGGGATGTAGATGAAAATCATAGGAAGAGGGAAAATAGTTTTTCTAAAATCAAGTCCCAGTACCCCTTTTATGGTTACCAGGACGACCCGTCATTTTAAGTACGAGTTGTAGGTAGGTCTCGTAAGTGGGTCCTAGACTTAGTAAAATTTTGAGGGTCAAGTTGGTTTATATAGTTTTACGGACCATAGGAAGACCTACGAGTCGTAGACAGGGTCCGTCAAAAGTTGATAAAAAATTAAGGTTTCTGAACTTTTTTCCTGTTGACCAGTATGGTCCAAACCATAAAAAGGTTTCGACAGTTATTTTAAGGGGCTTTTGATTCTTCTTTCTAATTGTTTTAAATCAAAACTATGTCCTTTTTATCCTACCCTAAGACCTATATAAAAATTTTAGTTCCTAAAACTACCCACTTTAATCCCATTCTCCCAATACCCCGAAACCTAACCAAATTCATCATCCCCAAATTCTCTCAAGACTAAGGAAGGAGAAGAAGTTAGGGTTAATTCAAGTTCATCAATCCTCCATTATTTTTGGGCTTCAAGCATCAAGGTGTATGGGTAACTCGTGGAGTCCATTCCTCCCTGGGGTCCCTAAAGTTTCCAATTTCTCAATCTCAATTTCAATTGTTTAAGCTAGGGTTTCAATTCAATCTTTAAGGGTTTCATTCAATTATGATTGATTATTGTTAATTAAGTCTTCTAGTGCATGATTCAATGTTAATACATGATATTTAGTTGAAATTATGTTGACCCATTCTTAAATTATGATTTTCAACTATGAACCTATGAACTATGAAATTATGAAGATATGCACGTTTTTATGTAATTATCATAAATGATTTAGCGATGCTTTTAAGGGAAAGTATCAATGTTTTATTGTGAAAGGTTTTCTCACATGCTATTATGATCACGATTGTGAAAGGTATTTCTCACTTATTAATTCACATTGATGAAAAGTTTTCTCATCTATGTTGAATTATGTTTAAGGAGTTATTCTATGTTTTGATCTTGAAAGATGTGGATTGGTATTGATCATTGAATTTTCTATGTTATATTGATATGAACTTTTATCTGTTCCGTTGGGATTTAGACTTATCACCAAGAGGGCTTTGAGGCGGAGGCTCAAAAAGGATAGTCTAGTAGCAACCTCTAGTCACAAACTACGTACCTTCGCAGGATAAATGACCTAGCTTTTGGATCCACTTTAGCAAAAGATGATATGTATGGATTCTACCTTGGCTAGTAGATTTCCCTTATTTTGGTACGAGGGATATACTGGATTCCATGATTTAACTCTCAGGGTCTTATTGTTGGTTGCAACTAATATCCCACAAAATGACTATGTTTCTTCAAAACTTTTCTTATGTTGTTTATGATAATGTATTTGACCATATTTCATGATTCAGATGTCATTTCTTCTTTAAGTCCTTAAATGTTTAAAGAATGATCATGCCTATATGTTTTAAGCCATTCATGATATCATGCCTATTTTATGCATATTGCCCCATACTTAGTACATTCCATGTATTAATGCATACTTGTACCTACATTGTTTCACTAATGTAGGGTCCGACACTCTTATCTCCAATACTCGTGGTTGGTTGGTTTCATTGACTTTGAAGATTGGTGAGTCCTCATGATCTGAGGACCGAGACATTTTTATAGCTTTATGTCATTTTGGTTTTCATACTTTGTATGTGAAGTATGGGTTACGTCTCAATCACTTTTCTTATGATGTATTAGATACCTATTGAGACTTATGATCGATTTCCGCTTTGTCAAAGCTCTTTGATGTATAAAATGATATATTTTGAATTTTTTATTTCTATTATCTTGGATGATGTATGCTAAGTGACTTCTGTAGAGCCTCTCGGGGTCCTATACTCCATGTTACACCTAGGGTATACTTTGGATCGTGACAAACTTGGCATTAAGATCACAAAGTTTAGAACTGTCCTAGGATGTCTCATAAGCCACGTCGAGTAGAGTCATGTTCATGAGTGTGAAGCTTGCCACATTTATGAATAGGACGCTATAATACGCTTAGGAAATTCTACTTCTTTCATCACTCTAAAGTCGTGCGATAAAGTTTAACTTTGTGTGTCTCTCTCCTAATTCTTTTCCAATGTTTTTCAGGATATGGCCCCTCAAAGAGCATATGTTAGGAGGAATGTGAATGAGAATGTGGAATGAGATGCTCCTCAAGCTCTCCAAGAATCTCCACAAGTTCTAGCTGGCCCTTTGGCCGAAGTGACTAATGCGGAGTTTCGAGCTGCTTTTCAAGTGTTGGCCTAAGCCATAACAACTCAAGATGATAAGAAGGTTGTAGTCCCCATGAACCCAATTGTGGGTATGGTGGAAACTAGAGCAAAAAACTTTACAATAATAAGTTCCTCGGTGTTTCATCGTTCCAAGGTTGAGAAAGACCCTTAAGAGTTCATTGATGAGGTGTATAAGGTTTTGATGATCATGGGAGTGACGCCGGTTGAAAAGGAGGAATTGACCACTTATCAACTTAAAAGTGTTGCTTCAGTTTGGTTCAACCAATGGAAGGAAGAGAGGACGGTTGATTCAAGTCCTCTTGATTGGGAGAAGTTTAAGGTTGCTTTCCTTGATAGATTCTTTTTCCTAGAGATGAAGGAAACAAAGGTACTTGAATTCATTAACCTTCGTCAAGGGAATATGAGTGTGAAGGAGTATGCCTTTAAATTTACACAATTGTCTAAGTATGCTCCTACTATGGTTGCCGATCCTAGGGAAAAGATGATTTTGCGCCCAAACACACAAGCAAGTGTACGTGGTAGTGCAAGTAGTAAAGTAACTTTTTTTAGAGTCGGGTATCGTACCCACAGAGACTTAAGATTAGATTGTATTTATTTCTTCAAGTAACTAGAACGTAACACAAGTGTTTTCAGAAAAAAGTGATGTATTATGCTAAATGATCAATCTTCTAAATACTGAAGTAAACTAATATGATTCAATTTCAACTTGGAGTTAAAACAATGAATTGGGGAATTCCAGGGCTGCAACCTGCTATGGATTCATGCATACTATCTTCTTTAATGGATATTAATCGGTTATCGAATTAATGATTGTAGAATTAAAGTATGATCATGGTCTCTCGACCTCTAATCGCCTACCATAATTGGCAGCCTAACTACATCGTTGAGCGGGGATAGACTGAACCAATTACCAAGCATTACGTTTTCATTCCGTCTATTAACCAACCAAGGTTTCTAGGTATATCCCTATCCTAGATACAGATCAACCCTAAATCTAGAGAAGATCATGCTTCTTTTGTCCCAAATTCTATCCTCTTATTCCTCTCCCGATTTCAATTCAGACAATACATTTATTTCAATGGTGGCCAGTCACGGAATATTATATTAAGAACAAAAGAAAAATTCATACGATAACCAAAATCAATCCATCAAAGTCAATAAAATACAATCATCCCGTAGCCACAACCCTAGAACTAGGGAGTTTAGCCACTTATAATACGATTCTCAATCTTGAAATATTCAATAAACAGAAGAGAAATCGAATGAAGTAAAATTTAGAAATGAACCGTAAGAATAAATGAAATAACTCCAAAAGTATTCATTCTCAAAAAATGAGAAAAATAATATTTACAATAACAAAACTCAAGTCCATTTATAATTTAGGAGAGTCTGCCGAAAATCTGCACTTACGTCCGTGACGCGCACACACCTAGTAATTTCAACTTTAAGTGAACCCCTCCTCTTCATGACGCGAAAAGGATACACAGTCCTCTGCCTCGATATCATCATTGTAAAAATAAATAATTCCCTCTCCGCGTCGCGGAGAGGATACAAAGCACTGGATTTCTTTTCACTTTGCCTTTATATTCTTCTTTGACACTTTATTGTTTATGCTTTTGTACTAGGACCCAATCTTCACTGCCCATACATCCACTTTTGTGTTCATTTCCTCCTTGTTTCCCAATCTACAAGCATTAATCATATTGGTTAATCATAATGCAATAATCATGACTCAACACTATCAATAACTCACGAATTCATCCTCAAACTAGGCTAAAGCATGGGTTTTATTTGGTTCCTAGTCATATAAATACGCCCAAGATCACCACCCCACACTTAGAGCTTTGTTCATCCTCGAACGATTCACCATCCTACTCCCTAGACCTGGACTCCCTAACAATAGAATTTGTGCTTCCACTACTTACTTTCAAGAAACTTTGATCAATCCACACTAAGAATGTGTTCATTTACACTTGACCTTGGCCATCATATAGGCACCACATGATTTAAGTATTAACTCAACAAATTTTAGCAACTTAATGCTAGCCATTTGATATCGCCAGTCTTTCATCAACCAAGTGCCCCTTACGCAAGAAAAGTAGTCCACAAACTTACTCACAAGATTTAGTATAATGTATGGACTTATCGTCAAGATTCAAACCTCACACTTACAAGGAACATTCACATATATGCACATAGTACCATATGCTTTGCCCATTATGTATATCTCTACTAATTAAATATGCTTTTTAAAGAATCAACTTGGGCTTTCAAGGGTTGTAATGTAGGCTAGGGGATGGGTAGGAAAGCGATATAGTAGTGACTTACACTTCCCTCAGCACCGTGTACGTTTTAGACGTCATCACCTCTTTATGTAACACCCCTCAAAATGAAATAGGATAATTAGAGCTTCACGTGCGTGTTAGTAGTTGATAAAATTGTATACATGTTTGAAATGAGTTTATAGGTCAGTTTGGTTGAGTTTGAAGTCAAACATCATTGGGCACTGAAAAAGCTGTCCAAAGCCGGCCAAGCCAAGGGTAGGTTGGTAAATTTCCCCCTTGGCTAATTAAATGTTTGGGCATTTATTTTAAGAAGTTTTTATTATTTTAGGTATATTAGAACATTTAAATGAGGGTTATAACTTCATTCTTCAAATTAGAATTTCCAAAATCATTCTCTCTCCAAAAACTCTCTCTAGTTCATAGAAGAAGA
>NW_006239034.1:1448071-1476442 GCF_000226075.1 Solanum tuberosum
TTGGATTTTGGTGATTTTGGCTATGGCTTTGGATTGTGGTAAGAAAGCTTGAACTCTCTTTATTAAATTGATTGTTGTTGGTAGGTTGAATCCACCTTTGGTAGAAGTGTTATATCGTATTCTTGTGCGGTATTATTGTGAATTGTAACCATGAAGGCATTGGTGAAGTTGTTGTATAATGTTGGGATATCGTATTATTGTAAAATGAGGCTATATGTAAAGTTTGTGTGAAACTATAATGTGAAGATGTTCTAATGGTATTAATGTGATATTGTATAAAGTGTTATTATGCTAATGAGAAAGATTGTTTCTCTTGAAATGATGATACGTGGTGATGATGGACTATGATGAGTCTTTATAAGATGATGTTGTAGCTCATATGCTAGACTTGAGTATCTTGTCTTGTGTCATGAAAGCTTGATTATGTATATGAGTATATGAATGTTTGGTTGGGCTATGACTTAGTAATGGAGCTCTTCCTATAAATGCTAAAAGAGGAATTCTAGGCCAAGACTTGAATTGCTAAGACTTAAGCATAGTGCCTTTTCATGAGTCTAGCTTTCCTAAGTAAATGTATAACCTTGAAGGATGGGCCTTAGGGTGATGTTCCCTTCTTGAGTGAAATGCTTAGAGATGGATGGAGCCGGAACGGAATGAGAATCCTTATCTAAGAAAGTCAAATGAACTATCCTTATGAACCTAGATTGGCTATGACTAAGAAATGGGGCCTTTCTTGGGAAGAGGTACTATGAGTCGGTTGAACTAGAAAAGGAACCCTCTCTAGTACATATGTGATTGAATACTCTATGGAAACCAAGGCTAAGCACCGAGTGGATGTGGTTAGGATGGTGGCCTAGTTGAGCATGAGATTAGGCACAATGAACATCCTTGGACATCTCTTAAACCATGTGCCAACATGGGTTGCTTTTAGTTCTACCCTTGGCAAGTAGAACAACCTCCACGGAGTAGGATAGACTCCGGATTCCATACCTTGCTAGAACGGTCTATGTCGGTTAAGGCCTATTTCCATCATATGGGATATGCACTCTAATATTGGATAGGTTCTACAACGTGTAGGTAGTAGTATGGGATGCTATCTACACATGACACGAGTAGGCTTAAAAGATGCTAAAGTGAGTTCCCTAAGCCTTAGGGCTATTATGTGGTTGTCCCCTATATGCTTGTGTGTCTCCTAAATGGTTTTATAAAGAATGTTGACTCAGTATGTTATAATGTAATGATAAAACCCTTGTCTATGGTAACTCTTAGGAACACTTAGGTGTATATGAAGAGGTTTTATGGGCGGTCACTTCATTATTCACTTAAGTGTGGCTTAGGGTGACTTGAGATAGAGGCTTAAATGGTAATGAAGGACTTACTTTGCTATCTTTTTTAAGTATTGAGTTGTAAATGATGTGAATATGGTCTTATTTGTGAATGGTGACTTGAAATGTGGGTTTATGCTTGTGGTTGTAAAGGTTTGTTAAAGGTCTTAAAAGCATACATTCCTTGTAAATGTCCGTTGTGCATGTTTTCTTGCATGGTCGTCATACTTAGTACTTATTGTACTAATTCCATATTTCTCTATTGTTACAAGTGTAGGTGGTGGAAAGTGAAGAGATTTTTTGAGGAAGCTTGGGATATTGACTATTTCTCAAGAAGTTTGGTATGTCCTCATATATTCGAGGACATAGTTGAACCCTTTCTAGTATTTCCACTTAGAAATTGTATAAGACTTATATTTTGTTGTAAAGGGTCGTGCCCCTAAGATGTTCTATTCGTGTCTAAGATGGTACATGAGACTTAGAAATTCTACTTCGTTACATTTGAAAGATTTTATGAGTATTATGAATTTGTTTTAAAAAGTGTTTAAATTCCTTACGGTTTTTATCACCGAATGCGATGAATGAATGCTAAGAGGCTTGTATTAGACCTCCGAGAGGTCGAGTACGCATGTTACGACTTGGGGGTGCTCTCGGGTCGTTACAAACTTGGTAGCAGGGCATAATGTTTTGGAAATTGTCCCTTAGGATTCAAAGTCTCATATGCCACGTTTAGTAGAGTCTTGTTCATCGGTGTGAGTCGCGACTCATCTATGAGCGAGAGGCTATAGGACGGTAGAAGTTTCACTTCTTTCATTAATCTTTACGTCGTGCCTTAGAGTTTTTGTCTATGAGTATCTTTCCTAATCCGTCTCTTGTGTTTATAGGCTATGAATACGAGGGCTAATCCTTGGAGAGCAGAAGAGGAGAATGTGGATGGGGGAGTTCCTCCCCAACGTCTTCAAGGTGACCAAGTCCCCATAGGCAATCAAGATAATGAGGTTCCAGTGGTTCCCCCGGCCATGACTAATGAAGAGATTAGGGCGGCTTTTCTAACTCTAGCTCACGCCATGACGGCTCAAGCAAATAGAGATGTGGGGCCTAGGGTGAATGCTAATGAGAGTACGGCTGCCTCAAGGTTGAGAGACTTCGTGAGGATGAATCCTCCTATCTTTTTGGGCTCTAGAATTGGAGAAGATCCCCAAAGATTCTTGGATGAGATTTACAAAAATTGTGGATGCTATGGGAGTATCTTCTAGAGAGAAAGCGGAATTGGCTTCATACCAATTGAAGGAGGTGGCCCAAATTTGGTACACTCAATGGATGGCAAATAGGCCGGAGGAAGCGGGTCCTATAGAATGGGAGGGGTTTAAGGAAGCATTCTTGGGTAAGTACTTTCCCCTAGAGAAGAGGGAGTGCAAAATTGAGGAGTCCATTAATCTTAGGTAAGGTAATATGAGTGTGGAGTATGCTTTGAAGTTCTCTATGTTGTAGGTATGCTCTATCTTTGGTGTCTAACTCTAGAGATGAGATGAGTAGGTTTGTTACCGGTATATCCGACTTGGTGAAAGAAGAGTGCCGTACGACAATGCTCCATGGTGACATGAACATCTCTAGGCTTGTTGTGTATGCTCAATCTATTGAGGAGTCCAAAATGACTAGGGTGAGGAAAGATTTGAAAAGGGGTAGGTATAGGATCAAGGACAACCTAGGTTTAAGAAGAGGGCTCCAAATCAAGATTTATCAAGTGCTCCTAAGGTTAACCACGAAGGAGGTGGTGGTTCTCAAATTTCTAAGCCTACTTGTTCCACTTGTGGAAAGAAGTATTTTGGGAAGTGTCTATCCGGCACTAGTGGTTGCTATGGTTGTGGGAAATATGATCACAAGGTGAGAGATTGTCCTAATATTGTGGCTAAAGGAAGGAATGCTAGGCAAGCTCCTTATAGTGGTCCTAGTGTTGATGGTCAAGCAAGGAATCGTTTCTATGCTCTCCAAGCTAACAAGGAAGCAAATCCGGATGAAGGTGCCGGTAAGTCATAATTTCTAGTTTTGTGTTGGTTTAGATGGGTTTCTCCTAAGTGGGGGATGGTATGTTGAATGATGCGTTGAGGTGAGTTTGGATATTCTTGTCTCCTTTTTCTATTCCTAATCGAGTTTGAGTCATAGAATTGTAGAAGCATGATGCATTGTTTTTGGAGTCTTGTGTGAAAAAATGAGTTTCTATATTTCTCCTTATAATGATGCATTCTTTAAATTGAGTTCTTGATTTAAATGAGAAAATCAGTTTCATGATTGTTGTTCTCCTTATATGCATAAATTGGGGAGTTGGTAAAAGTTGTTAGAGTTGATTAGTTGAGCGTGCTTAAGTGTATTCTTGATGTAGCATGATTGTGTTTTAATAAGATAATTGCATATTGTGTTCTTTGATGTTGTTATGAGCATGAGGTGCCATGGAGAAGGAAGTTCCTCCAAATAAATGAGAAATGGAAAAAAAAAAAGGGTTTGAGGCATGTTACGTTGTAGGTGTGATTCCTACTTCCATAAATTTGAATGAAGTTGTGTTGTAATGGCTTGTTATGTGGAGTTGATGTTTCCTCCTTGATGAGTGCTTTCATATTGATATTGTATGATTGTCGTGGGCTGCTAGTCTTGAGACATTACCCTTAATGTTTTAAAGTGTCATTCGAGGACGAATGTTCCCAAGTTGGGGATATTATAACACCCCTCAAAAGGAAATAGGATAAAGTAGAGCCTCACATGGGTCCTATGCATTAATAACTTGTTAAAATAATGAAGAATAGCCTTTTTAGTCAGTTTTAAAGAGTTTGGAAGTCAAACGTCAAGGGACGACCAAGACGTTCGGAAACTAGTCTTTTACGTGTTGGTGTGTTCTAGTATGTTGTTTATGTTTTTATGGGTTGTTCGGAGTCTAAAATAAGTGGAGGTGACCCTAGTGTCTTAATAAATGTTTTTAGGGTCAAAACGTTCGGGTACGACTCCCCGAGACCACCCTCCAAGCCATTCAGAAACTAGTCTTTTACGTGTTGGTGTGTTCTAGTATGTTGTTTATGTTTTTATGGGTTGTTCGGAGTCTAAAATAAGTGGAGGTGACCCTAGTGTCTTAATAAATGTTTTTAGGGTCAAAACGTTCGGGTACGACTCCCCGAGACCACCCTCCAAGCCATTCAGAAACTAGTCTTTTACGTGTTGGTGTGTTCTAGTATGTTGTTTATGTTTTTATGGGTTGTTCGGAGTCTAAAATAAGTGGAGGTGACCCTAGTGTCTTAATAAATGTTTTTAGGGTCAAAACGTTCGGGTACGACTCCCCGAGACCACCCTCCAAGCCATTCAGAAACTAGTCTTTTACGTGTTGGTGTGTTCTAGTATGTTGTTTATGTTTTTATGGGTTGTTCGGAGTCTAAAATAAGTGGAGGTGACCCTAGTGTCTTAATAAATGTTTTTAGGATCAAAACGTTCGGGTACGACTCCCCGGGACCACCCTAAGGGTCCCCGAGGAGGACCCCAACCCTTGGAGGGAGTGGCTCCGCGTCGCGGACCTGCTCCACCAATGGCCAAAAGGTAGCCCCGCATCGCGGAGACACCGCAGACTCTACTGTCTCGAATTTAATTTCCAGAAAACTTGTGGGAACACCTCCGCGTCGCGAACTTGTTTCCCGACGAAATCTACAAAAATAAAACTCAAGTTGGACTTATTTAAAAAGGTCCAACTAAGTGAGGGGTAATTTGGGTACTGGGTTATTATAATTTTAAGTGTTTTTAAGTATTTTAAAGGTATTAAAACATTTAAGAGGTGTTTTTGAATTCATTCTTCCAAAATCAAAACCCTTTGTTCTTTCTCTCTCTAAAGTTCTCTTGAGTTCAAGGAAGAAGAAGGTGGAGAGCTAGGGTTTCAATTGAGGGTTCCCTTCCACCAAATTTCGTTGAGATTTCATCAATTGAGGTATGATGACTCTTCATCTAGGACTCATCTTAATCCTAGAGTCAATTTCAAAGGATTTTCCAATGTTTTCAAAAAGTGACTAAAAGCTTGTTTTTGAATTCTATCAAGGGTTCTTGTATGAAAATGATTTGAAACGTTTGGGTATGGATTAATTGATGTGTTTGTGGTTTTTGAATGAAATACTCCATGAACCCTTGTCTTTTACAAAACCCTAAAATTTGCTATGAAGTGCGTCTTTTTCTATAAATTCAAAGTTGATGGAATTATGTGTAAAGTGAATGGTATTGATATCTCTTGTGTTGTTTAATGTTTATTTATGATTAATTGTTGATAATGGATGAATTATGGGTGGTAAGCCTTATGGGTGAAGTATTGGTGATTTTGGCTATGGCTTTGGATTATGGTAAGAAGGCTTGAACTCTCTTTATTGAATTGATTGTTGTTGGTAGGTTGGATCCAGAAGTGTTATATCTTATTCTTGTGTTGTATTATTGTGAATTGTAGCCATGAAGGCATTGGTGAAGTGGTTGTATAATGTGGGAATATTGCATTGTTGTGAATTGAGGCCACGAAGGACATTATATGAGTGTTATTACATTGTTGTATTATTATACACATATGAGGCTATATGTAAAGTCCTATATGAAGCTATATGTAAAGTTTGTGTGAAGCTATAATGTGAAGATGTTCTAATGGTATTAATGTGATACTGTATAATGTGGTGTTATGCTAATGTGAAAGCATGTTTCTCTTGAAATGGTGATATGTGGTGATGATGGACTATGATGAAGATAAGATGATGTTGTAGCTCATATGCTAGACTTGAGTATCTTGTCTTGTGTCATGAAAGCTTGATTATGTATATGAGTATATGAATGTTTGGTTGGGCTATGACTTAGTAATGGAGCTCTTCCTATAAATGCTAAAAGAGGAATTCTAGGCCAAGACTTGAATTGGCAAGACTTAAGCATAGTGCCTTTTCATGAGTCTAGCTTTCCTAAGTAAATGTATAACCTTGAATGATGGGCCTTAGGGTGATGTTCCCTTCTTGAGTGAAATGCTTAGAGATGGATGGAGCCGGAACGGAATGAGAATCCTTATCTAAGAAAGTCAAATGAACTATCCTTATGAACCTAGATTGGCTATGACTAAGAAATGGGGCCTTTCTTGGGAAGAGGTACTATGAGTCGGTTGAACTAGAAAAGGAACCCTCTCTAGTACATATGTGATTGAATACTCTATGGAAACCAAGGCTAAGCACCGAGTGGATGTGGTTAGGATGGTGGCCTAGTTGGGCATTTATTTCCTTTTTGTTCATTTTTTTGCCCTTCCTTTACAATCCTATAACAAGTAACTCACATCATTTCATGAATTTCCCCTAGATATTTATTACATACCAATTTCTTTTTCATCTTTTATAGGGGGCTCATTCTTTCAACGTGGGCATTTTGATCACCTTACGGCTATATTGGTCACCTTTTTACACTTAACCCATCTCTTGAATTTCAATTCTACTAATTCCAATCAATCTATGCTACAGTGCTTAGGAAAGAAGGGTGCAAAAAACTAAGGATTCAATAAAATTGTTCAGGTAAAGATGCGGCTACCAACAAAAAAGTTGTAGGCTCAAAGGGTCTACTAGTGAGAGTATATATGATGAGGCTAAAATTTCTGAACATATCAAAGGAGGCCTATTATCATTTCCTAAATAAAGCACACTTTCAGTTTTGCTTCAGTAACATGCCAGACAAGTTCTAGACTAAGATACACTACATGGAATACACAATGTCTCACCACACATTACACAAGTTCAAATCAAGTCAGCTTTATCATCAAGCACAACACTCAGGTCATGTAAAAGTTCAAATTAAGCTTAAGTTGCAATATTTAGAATCAAATACAAGAATTCAAAGGAATCCACATATATTTATCCACATGCTTTCATACAAGATTATCCTTTCAGAATGTAAGCTTTAGCACAAACACCAAACCTAAGACTCAATGAAAAAAATTACCCTTAAGACGGTTGTCATCCATCTATCATAGAGTAATGAGACTTAACTACAACGACTCACTCGATCGTAAGAAGAAAAATCTTTTTTGTATTTTGTATGGTTCAAATGGACTATCCTTGGTCAAAGAACCAATAACAAACTCCAAGGAACCCAAAATAAAAATAAAATGAACAAAGCTACTATTGTTTAAACTACTATGTACATTAGAGATGAATTGACACCCCACCCCACACTTCGAAAGCAAGTGTTACCCCCAGTGCGACAAAATATCAGAATTATTAAGTACAAAGGTAAGGTAAAGCACTCCCTGATAAATCCTCTATGCGCACGCCCTAGGCTTCCTCCATGGATTGAAGTGGATCCCCATCCTCTGTATTGAAGTCAGATTACATATTAGAACCGGTGCGAATCCTATCCTCATATGTGGGCACATCCTAATCCATGAGCTCAAAAAATTCTGGCCCGATGTCTAGTATGGCCTTCGCATGTGCATTCAATGGATACTTATTTTCCACCTCTCTAAGCTGCTCTGTAGTTAAGGCCCAACATCTATTCATGTGCCTCAGCATCTCTAGCCCATACATATGGTCCATAATTATCTCATCGCATTGGTGGCGCTCCGCAGTAATGAGTGTTGGACCAAACTCATTATCATGCCCATTCGTCTTGGTAACGTCCACTGACACAACAAAAAGTCGTGCCAATTAATCCAGACTCTCCTATGGAACACCTGCAGAACGATAAAAATGGGTGATAAGGCCTCCAAAGGCATACCTCTTCCCTCTGTGCCCATGGGCCTTCCTCATAGTAGATTTTAATACCGCACCGATGTTGAGTTCAGTGTTGGTCATCAAAGCATACACCAAGCACACCGTATCACGAGTGATACCTAATAGTGCAACCCAATAATCAAGCAATTCATGACAATTTTCAATCAGACCTGAGCCTCCCTAATCATGTGAGCATATGGCAGTGATTGGTGAAACCTCTTTGAGGTGTGCTTGATCCACCAAACCATTGACTGCGGTCCACAAAGAGTGTGTCGGAATGCCTGGTAAGGTAGGTGAATGTTCAAGCCCTTCAATACCATGGGATATGTGTCAGCCGCAGTGCCCAATATGTCATTCAACATCGCTGGAGTCAGGGTCACATCAACCCCTCACACTTTCAAAAAATGAGACGTTGATGAGTCCAAAATTTTGACTCATTTAGGGCTTTATTTATACTGATTTAGTGTCCTAAAATGCTTATTTTGTGCCAATAACTGATGTAAAACCCTTGATTTCCAGGTACATGGATCAAGGAACAACGCAAGGACACTAATTTGCAAAAAGGAAGAAAGCGAGCTGAAAGAACAAAGAAAAGCAAGCCTAGTGATCACAAAGTCCACTTGGAACATTGTATAGACGAAATTAATCTTACCCAGTTGATGGAAACTCAGTTTGGTAACAATTTTTATCTTTTTTATAATGTCTAGCTATAACCCCAATTCTTGGGGTGTGATTTTGTGATTATGGGTTGATTTAGTTTATGGGTATTGCTAATTATTTGTTTAAATGCTGTTAAAAGTGTGTTCAATCATTAATTATGGTTAAATTTAAGAATTGTAGTTGCAAATGTAGTTCTACCCTTGTGTTTTTGGCTTGCTTGAGAGAGAGGTCTTAAAACTAAGATTATTGATTGATGGTCTGTGGGTATTGGGTTGTCATGGGTTCAGCTCGAGAGAGTGAATCCTAAACCATTTTCCACACATTCAGCTCGAGAGAGTGAATGGACTAAGGCATAGGTTCTTATTTTGCATGCTTGTCGATGTTCGAGAGAAATTGACTTGATTCGGGGTAGATTGTTCGAGAGAAAGTTTACCTCATCTATAGTCTAGCTTACTCACTAATATCTAGCTATTTTCTAATAGTTGCAATTACCCATTTATCTACATTAGCCTATAAACGAATCACATCCCAAGAACCCGTCTCATTATTGTTATTTCGTATTGTTTGCTGCTGTTGTAGTTGATAATTTCAAACCAAAACCCCCTTATTTGACATTGGTGTCACCCCCTGATTTGAATGATGCTTTTATTCGATAATGTCTATTCCTTTGACTGATTTGACCATGTTCACACTTTACTATTGAATCTTAAACACGTACTGCTCCCTGTGGGATTCGACCCCAACTCATTTAGTTGGGTTATATACTAATTAACGATAATTGGCACTTAGAATTAGATGAAGTGTCTTTGAAACGTTATTAATCAAAATGGCGCCACTACCAGGGAGTGGTGTTGGTTAAGATTCTTTTGGTTAAGTTGAATTTTGTTCTTGCTAGTCATAGTTTAATCTACTTACTTTTAGTTTTGGTTTTGTATGTTGCTTGTTTAGAATAGAAGAAAGGAGCATGTCTTGTAGCAACGGTAACCCAATGGACCACCCTGCTTTGAGATTAATGAGTCTTAGGGATAACATCCTAAATTTCAGGCAATTGGAGGGTGAGTCAATCCATGAGATGTGGCTGAGATTTAAGACACTATTGCTGCAATGCCCAACTCATGGAATTCCAGAAAATATGCTACTGGACTGCTCCTATAGAGGTCTTGGTCCTGAGAATAGAGGAGTGGCTAACCAAATTTCTCTAGGTGGTCTCACACGACTGCCCTATGCAATAGCAGCCTAACTCCTTGATCACATGGCTAAGACCAACAAGGAGACAGAAAAGGACCAAGAATTGGCCACATTATTAAATCAACTGGATCTCTTGCCAAAAAGATTATGGAATTGGAGGTACCGTGCAAGAGGAAAGATCGGTACATTCCCCCTAACGAGTGTAGAAATCCCAAAGGGTACAAGGGTGGACAAGTTGAAGAGATACTCTCACTCATTCTCCACAAAATTGAAGAACACGATAGAGTGTTGAAAGAGATAAAAGAGAATATCTCACTGCTGAAATAGATGACTGCCTCTCATTCCATGTCGATTCAGCTACTGGAGACCCAAATTAGTCATATTTTATCCCATCTCTACCCCAGGAGTGAGGGTTGAGTAGGGACTAGGGTCGTGCCACGACATTATTTAAGGCGCTTCTTGGGAGGCAACCCAAGTTTTTACTGCTTTCGTTTTGTTTTTGGAATAATTGTGTGTTGATTTTGAAGGTTGAAGTGTAGAATGTGTTTGAAAAGTGCAGTTTGGCGAGCAAAATGTCCAGTCGGCCACTCGCTGAAGAAGTCAGCGACTCGTTGAAGAAGACGGTGAGCCCGACTGGGTCGTCGTTGGACTAAAGAAATTCTAAGGTTGGAGTCTGTGAAACTCGACGAGCCCATGGACAAGTCGGTGCGTCGCCGAACAGGTTGGCGACCCCAACTTAGTCCACCGTTTAGACTCCCATATTAACTGGAGGTCTTGTAAAGCTCGGCGAGGTAAGTGCTTACTCGGCGTGTCGCCGAGTGGGTCAGCGAGCAAAAGTAATGTCGCCGAAAAGGCGAGAACTGGACGGGTTTTAAAGGCCAAAGGTTTAAAATTTCAAACTCTTTCACATTCCCTTACTTTTTAACTTCCCAAGATCACACCCGCACTATAGTTTCCCGTATTTTCATGTTTTTACTGCATTCTAGTCGTTGATCTTGTGTTTGGAATTGGAATTCTTTGCCGCCTAGCTTTTCACACTATTTATTCGACCTTAAATGTTGGTCTTCCAAACCTCGAACTCATAATTAGCGATTATACTCATTTGCAATTGTATTGTTCTTAGTGATGTGTGTTGGGCCTCTCTGAAATAGTGAATGTGTGCTTGTTTGCGTGTTTAAATTTTGATATCGTGCCTTGAATGCCTAAGTTGTTGATTTCCCAATATTTTGTGCTTTAACATTGATCTAATTTGTTGGGTTGTGTATAATTAAAGTTGGGTCTAGTCGGGTGAAGTCTGAGTAACCCATGGAGCGTTTGACGTCATTCTTAAAGGCTTAAGTCGTCACATGGCCAATTTTGGCCAAACCGAGAGAAGTATGAGTACCCCGAGGGCATGCGTCTTATGGGTTTGAGTCTAATTGAATAAGTTTTTGGTTTGATTTTGTTTTCGGGGGCTGCGGGGTTGATTGTGGAAGTCGGGGTAGAAAGTACGCATGTTGGGAAGTTTGGTGAGCTGGGTCGAGCTCACCACATCACTCGGCAGTTCGCTGATTCTCCCTAGACCTCCCTTAATTTCTTGTTTTCTAGGCTTTCGGTCGTGTAACTTTTGGCGAGAAGCCTGAGTTCGCCGAGTACACTCGGCGACTCGCTGAAAGTCTTCTTTGATCGCCCTTTCTGCTCTCCTAACCCCTAAAATGCACTGTAACTTTCGGCGGGCTAGTCTTTGCTCGCTGAATGCTGACGGCGATTCGCCAAAAGGCCCCTCCCATCGCCGACATGCCAATTTTTCTGGGAATTTTTTAGCCAATCCTTTCGGCGAGCCCGATCTGGCTCACCAAAGTGATTCGACGACTCATCGATCGGTTTGGTGAGTCTGTCTGCAACTATTTTTCTGCAATTTTTCTTGAACTGTTCTTACCTTTCTATGATGATTTGGCAGACATGGGTAGAATCAACCTTGACATGCCACCCCGTAAAAGAGCACGTGGCAATGTGATGAATGAAGGGGCAGCGAATCCTCCAAAAAAGGGAAGGAAAGAGCCTCTAAAGGGAGGCAAAGGCAAGGGCAAGAAGCCCAAATATGAGGTTCCGAAGCACAACTCTAACAGCGAGGGAGAGTCCTTTGACTCCCAAGCTGCATTATCTGAGCCGGAGGATGACCAGTCGGTACAATCCCGGCGGGCAGAGATTTGTACTAGGTCTCGCCCAGATGCATCGAGGGTCCCAGAGGCCACCCCTCCTACAGTAGATACAGTGCCAGCTCCGCCAACGACTGTGGCCCCAGTGCCCCCAGTACAGATGCCTCCTCCTAGGCTACTCAATAGGTTAATACCTGATGGGTTGCAGACTATTCTTGAGGAAAAGCTGCTTTCCACGGAGGGACTAGTGGGTAGATACTACGCTATGAGGAACACACTCCATTTTCACTGGTTCGAGCAGTTCAACAGGCCCCGAGGCCCCTATATTCCTACATAGGTCCGGGAGTGCTACACAACATATGGTGAGTTGGTTCCCAAGGGAAACAAGAAGGCCAGTGCTTTCAGACAGGTGAAGTCTATCATGGTTCGGGGGAAGGAAGTAGGGTGCAGCAACGATCACATTAATAATGTACTCAACAAGGCTCTAGGTTCTACACTTGCATATGAGGGCTTGCCTACTACTCAGTCCCTGGATGACTTAAAGGGCTGGCTTGCACCCTTGATTTCTGATACCACCCCGAGGTGGATCGAGGCAGGAACTCCCATCGAGCAGAAGGACCTGAATATTGCCGCTCGATACTGGTTCGGGTTCATCAGCAGCTCTTTTATGCCCTTGCAGAACGAGTCCATCCTTCGCCATCCAAAGATGGCCTGTCTTGGATCCATCATAGCTAGGAGGTGGATCAATATGGACTTATCATTGAGCAGGAGACGACTATGCGGGCCAAACAACACCAGACGTCCCTTCCCTTCTCGATCTTGATTACAGAGTTATGCCAGTGCGTTGGAGTTACTCGTGATAAGATGAGAGATATTGAGGTTACTCCTACATCCTCCACTGACATTTGGCGTATGGAGGTCGAGTACACTCGGGAGGAGGCAGACAGAAGGAGAGCAGCCTCGGTAGATACATCCCCAGTGGTGGATATTAACTCTATACTTGCAGAGGCACCTTTGCCTACTCCGGCCTCCGGGCCTTCATGTACTTCCACTTCCTCCCAGACTCCTAGTACTTCTACTACTTCCCAGCTGACCAAGATCACTCTGGCCATGCTCCTGAATATGGGATACTTAGCCCATTCTATAGATGTGAGGGCTACTCGATTGGAGGTTGCGGTACCATGGATGATTGATAGTGCTATCCTAGTAGCACTGACACCCCTACGAACATCTATTGACACTCTCACAAGGAGAGTTGAGACTTGTGAGAGTAGATAGAAGGAGACTTCAGAGGTGATGACTTTGAATGCCAAGGTTGCAGATCTGAGGAAGGACGTGGACTACTTGAAGTCCACTGACTTCACTTCACTATTGGAGGCAACTGATGATGTGGATGTCTCGACTACTTTTAAGCTTCCTCTAGCCACCACCGAAGACATACATATGGATGACATAGCAACTGATGAGTCGGAGGCAAAGATCGATGAGAAGCAGATAGAGATGCCGAATGAGACTATCTATGGAGACCTACCTTACCTTGAGGAGACAATTTTACAATTAGTGATTCAGACATCCCTGACAGAGACATCCATGGCAGGTCCTAGCGGATCGAGTGTTGCTGATGTGACTCCGGGCACTAATGCCCAAGATCAGAGTGTTGCACCAGACACTGATACCCCGACAGATGGAGTGACCGCTTAGACATGACTTTTCTTTACCTCCCTCTATGTCACTTTTATGGATTTTTAGTATTTTGATTGCATTTGAGGACAAATTGCTTTTTATTTATGGTGGAGTGAGGTATTTCCATACCTACCTCTTGTGATTATTATTTTTATATATATTGGGTTTTGTGCTATAAAATGTGTTTTGACAGTGTTGTGTGAATGTTTGAGCTTGTGGCTCCTTGTTTTAATTGCCAATGGTTTTTGGACCCTTTTGAAAATTTTTGCCACCTCTTGGTTGTGTTTGAATATGGCTATTCTTGTGCAAATTTGAGTGTCGGTCATGATCAATACCAATGACTTGAATAGTGCTCTCAATTGAACAAAAATGAAACTGTGGCTACGATGAAGCCAAATAAAGTTGCATAGACAATATGTGAACTTTTTACATCTCGTTGTGACTAGCCGGTTATCGAATGAGTCTCTTGTGATGAACATTGAACACTAGCAAAAGTGTGGAGTTTTGTTTGATATTGGTGCCAATGCCTTGTGTGATGAGCTTACCGTGAACCTTGTGTGATGACACCTAGAATTTACCCCGTTGGTCCGGTTGACTAAGTGATGCAAGCTCTTGAAATGATCTTAGACAACAATTTGAAGAGTGAAATAATTTTTACAATATACCTCTTTTGTGGCCTACCTTGTGAGTGTGTGAACCTTGCTTGAACTCCCTTTTTGGGCCTTATCCTTTTTTTGGAAGAAACTTGAGCAAATGAGACTCTCTTTATCCATTCACCCATAATCCTCATGAAGTGTGGTTTGGTTGAATAACCAACTTAGGCCAAAAGCCTAAGCTGGGGGTATGGTGAAAAGAGAAGGTAAATCAAGAAGTGCAAAGAAGTCCCCCTTGATCCATGGTTGTGAAAATGATCGAACCCCTTCCATATAAAAAAAAGAAGAAAACAAGAATGAAAAAGTTGTGGAATAAAGTTGTGAAAGTGCAAAAAATAAAATAAAATGAGGTGTCCGGTATTCTATGAGAAGTAAATAAAGGGGTGAATTTTGAGCATGAGTGAAAATGTTGAAGAACAAGAAAGAAAGTGTTGTTCATACCACATTTCATGAGGATAGCATCCACTGAGCCTAAATGACCATACCTTTACACTAAGCCCCATTACAAGCCTTGAAAAGACCTTCTTGATCTTGAGTGAACTGAATGATTGTTGATTGGAAAATACGGGCAAACCTATAGGTTAAGTCATGCATGTGTTCATCTTTGTGAATGTGAGAGTCGTATGTGATTTCGGAGCTATAAAGTGTTGAACCATTGCGTGTGAATATGGAATCATCTTTGTGTGAGGGCATTTGAGTACCTTTGTTGAGCTTGAACTTGCATTTGAAGCAAGTATTGTGAACTTGAGAATCTTTGGTAATGGCGAGTCACACCTTGAACCTTTGAGTTCACAATTCATCCTTGCATAAGTAAGTTGAGTCTTGTTGTGTGCATTCATGATTGAGTCTTGTGTAGCACTATTTGATACATCCTCTTTGAACTGCTCAACTTGAGTTTTACTTGAGGACAAACAAAAGTTTAAATTGGGGGTGTTGATGAGTATGAGATTTTGACTCATTTAGGGCTTTATTTATAATGATTTAGTGTCCTCAAATGCTTATTTTGTGCCAATAACTGATGTAAAACCCTTGATTTCCAGGTACATGGATCGAGGAACAAAGCAAGGACACTAATTTGCAAAAAGGAACAAAGTGAGCTGAAAGAATGCAGAAAAGCAAGCCTGGTGATAGCCAAGTCCACTTGGTGAGTCGCCGAGTGTCCATTTGACCGCCTAAAGTTCCAGTATGCCAAGCCCTGAAGGAAAGAACGAAGTTGGCGAGAGAAAGGAGCAGTCGGCGGATCGCCGAGTGGTTCTGCGAAGCAGAGTTAGATTGCCCAAAGTTATAGACCTTGAGGATGCTGAAAACCAAGGCAGAAAGGCAATGGAATTGATCAAAGGGTGGATCGCCGAGCCCGACTTACTGCGCTGAATGGCTCTTCGCAGCATATTTTTGGCGACTATAAATACATTTTTGAACATTTAGTTTAGTATCAAATTTTCATTGTATTGAATTGTTTTTACAATTTTGAATGGAGAGACAAGTTTTCTCTAGTTTTTCCTTAGCTTTGAAGAATTTAAGTTTTTCACTTTTGAGAAATTGGAAGTGGGTCTTTGAGATTCTTCAACTTGGAATATTGTAAAGACGAAATTAATCTTACCTAATTGATGGAAACTCAGTTTGGTAACGACTTTTATCTTTTTATAATGTCTAGCTAAAACCCCAATTCTTGGGGTGTGATTATGGACTGATTTAGTTTATGGGTATTGCTAATTGTTAGTTTAAATGTTGTTTAGAAGTGAGTTCAATCATTAATTGTGGTTAAATTTAAGAATTGTAGTTGCAAATGCAGTTATACCCTTGTGTTTTTGGCTTGCTTGAGAGAGAGGTTTTAAAACTAAGATTATTGATTGATGGTCTGTGGGTATTGGGTTGTCATGGGTTCAGCTCGAGAGAGTGAATCCTAAACCCTTTTCCAAACATTCAGCTCGAGAGAGTGAATGAACTAAGGCGTAGGCTGTTCTTATTTTGCATGCTTGTCCATGTTCGAGAGAAATCGACTTGATTCGGGGTAGATTTTTCGAGAGAAAATTTCCCTTCTCTATAGTCTAGCTTACTCACTAATATCTAGCTATTTTCTAATAGTTACAATTACCCATTTATCTACATTATCCTATAAACAAATCACATCCCAAGAACCCGTCCCATTATTGTTATTTTGTATTGTTTGTTGCTGTTGTAGTTGATAATTTCAAACCAAAACCCCCTTATTTGACATTAGTGTAACCGCCTGATTTGAATGATGTTTTTATTCGATAATGTCTATTCCTATGACTGATTTGACCATGTTCACACTTTACTATTGAATCTTAAACACGTACCGCTCCTTGTGGGATTCGATCCCAACTCATTTAGTTAGGTTATATACTGATTAACGATCGTTGACGCTTAGAATTAGATGAAGTGTCCTTGAAACATTATTAATCAGGCATCGACTCAGTTGCCCAGTTAGTATAGAACTCATGAACTACGTGCAAGTTTAACTCTGCGGGCTCGGCAAAAATAAACTTCATGTGGATATCTTGGATTCTCCGCATAATCTAAGTAAAATCCCTTGCTAGACTGTCCCTCTCAATACACACGTCAGAGAAATATCTCGCTTCATTGTGCTTTTTCCACCATGTTTTGCCCTCATTGGTCACAACTTTCAATATGAAATGTCGTGTTTTCCCATAAGGGACTACCGGTGTGGGACGAACATATATTATCCCTGCTACACACTCTCTTCTTTTGGCTCGAGGAGGCTGCCTCTTACTCTAGGCATTGAGTTCCTGACATATTGACATGCACAATGAACACAACCCATACAAAACAAACTCAGCCCACAAAAATTTACACAATAATCAAGAAGCGTGGGTGGTGAGATAATCATCCCACACTTACTCAAATGTACCACCATTGCTAAACAATACAATACTCAGACTTCCCCAATGGTATACTCACAAGAGGCACAAAGTGGTTAATGCAACACTTAACAAACATCCCTACACATCATTCACATAGTCACAATACTTAACATAACAATGGCACCACAATAACCTTCCAACTATTTAAACCATAAGGTGCAATCTAGACCTCCTGTCCAACTGTTTTAATTATTATTAAGGTGTTACTCAAGATTTCACACTCAACAAAAATTCACAGCACACCACATACCTTCACTAAGCATACATGAATTTCACTACCTAAACCAAATACACACATATTCAATAACACATACAACCAATTGCACCACATGAAAGTTGCAAAATACAATCTTTGACCCCACAAGTAGATAGACACCTGACGTTGTGCATAGCCCACACAAATACACCCCTATAATGTTCCTAATCAAGACTTTGAAAAAACTATACCTCTCATCCCCCACAACAATATCCACACACATACCACAAGCACACAACATCCAAAGCGTTTCATACATTACTATCTCCAAACTGAGTACCCTCGAACCCAAGCTAAACGAAAATAAAAAAACTAAGAAAACATACCTTGGTTGTAGAGGAGAAGATACAACTTGAAAACGGTAAAGTTGAAGAACAACTCCACGACGCTCATGGATTGACTGATTGTGAGATGGGAACAAGAAAATCATGGTGAATTTGGGGGAGATTAAAAGAAGATTTAGGATGAAATAGAATAGGATTTGAGAAGGATGGGGGATATGGGTGTATTTAGGGTTGAAAGGGAGGGTGGTTCAATTATTTTTAGAAAGTCACATGGGTCAAACCCCTCTGATTTAATGAAAATAAAAAACTTACCCGTGCCTGTGATGTGCTCCTAATACAGTCTTCTGTTAATGCATTGGGAAAATGATTGTCAGCAAAATAAAAATATGAAACCATTGCATGACGTGGTCCCAATACAGAGACCCTTTCATTATGATAAAATTGTTAAATCTCATTGAATCCAAAAAAATTGGACTCTATTTGCGACACAGCTCTATTACAAAGTCATCTAGTTTGTGCTGGGAATTAAATCCCAGCAAAACTAAAAATATTAACCCTCTCCGTGATGTGCCTCCAATATAGAGCCCTATTCCTTGAAAATTTCAAGCACAACACCCAATTAATACAAACCCGGTAGGTTGCCTCCCATCCAGCGCCTTAATTGTGGTAATGGCATGAATATTCTTTTTGTGTGTTTCTCTATATTTTTATTTTTATTTTTTTCATATATCCTAACTATCACAATAAATAAAGAAAATTTATTAAATCCTAAGAATGAAAATAATGAAAAGAAAACAAAATTCCTATCTAATACATGTGGTCACGGGTTGCCTCCCCTGTAGCGCTTGATTTAATGTCCCGGCTCGACCCAGCTCATGACTCATTCATCATTAAACTTGAGATTTTTTTGCTCTTGATCCACATTATTTCTAAAATAGTGTTTTACTCATTGCCCATTCACTAGAAATGTGGAGCTCTTGTCCTTAATCTTTTACTCCACAACTCCATGTAGAGTCATTCTCACCACCTCAAATGGTCCACTCCACTTTGACAGAAGTTTTCTGAGGAACAACTTCATCTTATATTAAAAAAACAACACCAACTAGCCCGTCTCAAAGGTACGTGGTACAATGTGCTTTTCATGCCACTTCTCCGTCTTCTCTTTATATAAATTGGCATTTTCATAAGCGTGGTGCTGAAATTCCTCAAGCTCATGCAATTGAACTATTTTTCTCTTGCCAACCAACTCAAAATCAAGATTCAACTTTTTATGGCCCAATAGGTCTAGTGCTCCAATTTTTACAAAAGATGGAATGTCTTTCAAAACACCATACGATAGGGAGAAGTCCCTATTGGTGTCTTATATGCAGACATATATGCCCAAACGCGTCATCTAACTTTTCGGCCCTATCCTTTCGCTATGCATTCATGGTATTTTTCAATATTTGCTTAACCTTTCGATTTGATACCTCTACTTAACCGCTAGTCCGAGGATGATACGCTATAGGTAACTTATTTTGCACTCAATACTTAGCCAATAAATTTTGCACTAAATAATATATGAAGTGCTTACCACCATCCCTGATCATGGCTCTTTGAGTTTCGAACCTGGTGAATTTGTGCTTCTTGATGAACTTTACCACAACCTTTGCATCATTAGTAGGCAAGGCGACAACCTCAACCCAATTAGACATATAGTTCATTGCCACCCAAAAAGATCATTACCTAGTTCCCTTCATTGATCATATGTTAGATAGGTTGGCAGGGTAAGAGTATTATTGCTTTCTGGATGGTTAATTAGGGAATAACTAGATTGTGATCTCACAAGAGGATCAAGACAAGATGACCTTCACTTGTCCATATGGCACGTATGCTTTTAAGCGTATGCCATTTCGACTTTGTAATGCACCAACCATATTTTAGAGATGTATGATGGAAATCTTTCATGATATGGTGGAGGATTTTGTGGAAGTGTTCATGGATGAGTTCTTGGTATTTAGTGAGTCTTTTGACCTACGTTTGTGTAATCTTGACAAGGTCCTTTCTCAATGTGAGGAAACAAATCTTGTATTGAATTGGAAAAAGTGTCATTTCCAAGTTCGAGAAGGCATTGTGCTAGGTCATAAAGTCTCAAGAAGCGGGTTGGAAGTTGATAGAGTTAAGGTAGAGATAATTGAAAAGTTTCCACCTCCCATATGGTTGAAAGGAGTCCAAAGTTTCCTTGGGCACGCTTGATTCAATAGGAGGTTCATCAAGGATTTCTCTAAGTCTGCTAGCCTTATTTTAGTTTATTAGAGAAGGAGGTGAAATTTGTGTTTGAGATTATCAAATCACTGATTACAAGTTAAATGTATGATCATGGTCTCCCGATCTTTAATTTCCTACCGTAATTGGCAGCCTAACTACATCGTTGAGCGGGTATAGACTGAACCAATTATCAAGTATTACGTTTTCTTCTTGTCTATTAACCAAGAAAGGTTTCTAGGTATATCCAAATCCTATATACAACTCAACCCTAAATCTGGAGAAGATCATGCTCCTTTTATTCCACGTTCTATCCTCTTATTCCTCTCCAAAGTTCAATTCAGACAATACATTTATTTCGATGGTAGTGGCCAATCAAGATATACTAAATTAAGGACAAAAGAGAAATTCATACGATAACCAAAATCAGTCCATAAAAGTCAATAAAATACAATCATCACATAGCCACAACCCTAGAACTAGGAAATTTAGCCACTCATAATACGATTCTCAATCTTGAAATATTCCACAAGCATAAGAGAAATTTAATGAAGTAAAGTTTAGGAATGAACCCTAAGAATAGATGAAATAACTCTCAAAGTCATCGTTCTGAAAAAACCAGAAAAAGAATATTTACAATAATAAAATCCGAGTCTATTTATAATTTAGGAGAGTCGGCAGAAAATCTGCACTCAAGTCCATGACGCGCACACACCTAGTAATTTTGAATTAAAGTGAACTCCTCCTCTCCACAATGTAGAGAAGATACACAGTCATCTGCCTCAACATCATCATTGTGAAAATAAATAATTCCCTCTCCTGGATTCTTTTCACTTTCCCTTTATCTTCTCCTTTGACACTTTATTCTTTATTCTTTTATGCTAGGACCCAATATTCACTGCCCGACATCCACTTTTGTTCTCATTTTCTCATTGTTTCCCAATCTGCAAGCACTAATCATATTGGTTAATCATAATGCAATAATCATGACTCGACACTATCAATAACTTACTAATTTGCCCTCTAACTCAACTAAAACATGGAGTATTATTTGGTTCCTAGGCATATAAATACGCTCAAGATCAGATGAGAAAGTTTGTTTCAAGTGTGTCTGAAATGGTGGTTAAGGAATGTCGTACCGCCATGCTCATTAAGGAAATGGGAATTTCTCGTCTAATGATTCATGCTCAACAAATTGAAGAGAAGAAACTTATGGAAAGGTCTAGAGATGAAAAGAGGGCAAAGACTAGTGATAGTGACTTTTCACATTCATGGTCTGATAGACATGAATGTTCTAGGCTCTGACAAAAGTTTTTCGGTTAAGGCTCCTCCAATGCTCTAGCCTGAGTTCATTAAAGACAAGGTGTATAACCCTAAGCCTCAAGGATGAAATGGTGGGGGAAATGGTTCTTCGGTCCCCACATGCTAAAAGTGCGGCAACAGTCATCCAGAAAAATGCTTAATGGGTGTAGATGATTCCTTTGGTTTTGATAAAAGTGGTCATCGCTTGAGAGATTGTCTGTCCAGAATTGAAAAGGGAAATGATGGTAAGCAAGCTCTGCCTAGTGGTTCAGGTTCAAGTGCTACAAAGCAAAACCAATTTTATGCACTTTAGACTCGTCATGAGCAATAAGGTTCTTCCAATGTTGTTACCGGTATGTTAAAAGTCTTTTACCTTATTGTGTATGTTTTGCTTACCCAATACTAATTTTTATTTTGTGAGGCCATATGTGGCTATGACGTTTGATATTTCTCTAGATGTGTTGTTAGTCCCTTTTTCTATATCTACTCCTATTGGTGAATCTATTGTGACTAAAAGAGTCAATAGAAATTGTCTTGTCTCCTTATCTCATAGAGTCACTCATGTTGATCTAGTAGAGCTTGATATGTTAGATTTCGATGTTATTCTTTGTATGGATTGGCTTCATTCTTTTTATGCTTTAGTTGATTGTAGAACCGGAGTGGTTAAGTTTCAATTTCCAAATGAGCTTGCCCCAGAGTGAAAAGGGGGGAATTCTATGCCTAAGGGTCAGTTTGTTTCTTATCTTATAGCTAGAAAAATGATTTCTAAGGGTTGCATATATAATCTTGTTCGGGTTAGGGATACGGATTCCAAAAGCCCTACTCTTGAGTCAGTCTTAGTTGTGAGTGAGTTTCCTGAAGTGTTTCTCGATGATTTTCCTGGTATTCCTTTTGAAAGGGAATAGACTTAGGTATTGACCTTCTCCCAGATACACAACCCATCTCTATTCCTCCTTAGTGTATGGCTCCGAAAGATCATAAGGAATTACAGGAGCAAGTGAAAATTTTGTTGGATAAAGGCTTCATCTTACCAAGTATCTCTTCATGGGGTGCTCCAATTTTTTTGTTCAAAACAAAGATGGTTCATTTCGCATGTGCATTGACTACCGGAAATTGAACAAGGTTACCATTGAGAATAAGTATCCTCTTCCAAGTAAAAAATATTTTTTTGATCAACTCCAAAGAGTGAGTTAATTATCTAAGATTGACCTTCGGTCGGGCCATCACCAATTGAGTGAAAGAAGATGACTTTTTGAACTCGACATGGTCATTATGAGTTTTTGGAAATCTCGTTTTGTTTGACTAATGCTCTGGCCGCATTTATGGACTTGATGAATAATGTATTTAGATAATATCTTTACATGATTTTTATTGTGTTTATCGTTGACATTTTGATTTACTCAAAGAGTGAGGATGAGCATGTCGATCATTTGAGGATTGTGTTGCAAGTCCTCAAGGACCAACAACTATTTGCAAAGTTTAGTAAATGCGAGTTTTGGTTGAGATCCGTGGCATTGCTTGGTTACATTGTTTCTGGTAAGGGTATTAAGGTAGATCCTAAGAAGATGGATGTGGTTAAGAGTTGACAAAACCTCTATCCCCTTCGTGTAATGACCCAGGGGTACACCCTAGACGTAATATGGCTTATAGGACCCCGAGAGACCCCATACAAGCCACTTAGAATTCATAATATAATAAATAGAACAAAAGAGGTAAAGACAACATTTCAAGTCCAAAAGTTTTATAAAAGTAAAGAGGAAGTCTAAACACTTTGTCTCAATAGCCACCTAATACAATAGAATGATATTAGGCCTAGCCCATACATCATGTCCAAAATTGAAAGTAAGAGAGAAATTGAAAACAATGAGAATCCATCCTCGAAGCATGAGGACTCACCAAATCTTAGAATCTCGTATTCAACCACTAGCCACGAAACTGAGGACCCTACATTTGGGGAAATGTAGGCAAGAGTATGCGTTAGTACAAAAGAATGTACCAAGTGTGATAGCCATGCATAAAACATTTAAATCATGCTAAAATAGTACATTTCATGACATGCAAATGACCAAGCTAAAACACGATATAAGAAGGGTTAGAAAACATAAGTCATAAAACATGGTCAATGCAAGCTAACATCTTTAAAACCTTTGAACACATAAGATATACTTCTTGAAGTAACCTTAGTTCATCATTATTGTGGGAAGTAGCCTTAACCGACATAGAGACCATGTGAGCTATGACATGATCCCCCGGTGTCTCCCACATCGAAAAGGGTTGTCCTAGTTGCCAAGGTAAGGACCATGAACTTCTAGCTTAAGTGGATCCACTAGCTAATATCTATCTATACAATCATCCTATAGGGGCACATAGATAAGGGATAAGGAGATTGCTACTAGAAACCTGACCTCTACTAGAAATACGACCTCTAATAACGGGAGATCCTCCATCTCAATATCCTCTCGGTGCTAAGAATAATTCCCACAAAATAGTGATTTCTTAGTTGTTCTTGTTATCCATGGAAGGGCATGTCATCATTCCAATCGAAGCTAAGTCATTATCCATAGAAAGGCACGTCATCTCGCCAATCCAGGCTAAGTCATTTATCATCCATGGAAAGGTATTATTCAATAACCAATCCAAGATAGGGTTCATTAGGATAGCTCTTTATCGTTGATTCACTTAGGTGGGAAGACCTGTCAACCTTAGAATCCTTACTATGTGAGAAAACCATTCACAATCATGATTTCATGTGTATATGATAAAACCTTTCAACAACACAACAATAGCAACATCATTGATACTTCACTCTCAAAGCATCCTTAAAACATTTACATAGATTTCACAAGAACATGCTAACTTTCATAATCTCTTCTTTCATAATTCAAAACCCACATCATATCATCATAACTGGCAACTATGGGATTTACTTTGGTTCATGTGGAAATCATCATAAAACCATAGTATTCCATAAATTCATGCATTAGAGATCATAATTCGATCATTTAAATCAATAATCAAAAGAACCCATAGAAGTTAAAGAAAACCCTAACTCAATTGGGGAATGTTAACTTTGAAAATAGGAGAATTTGGGAACTCCGTGAATGGAAGGAATCCATGGATGAAAACTATCATACCTTAATATCAAAGCCCAAAGCAATTGAAGAATGAAGGCTTGATATTGAAACCTAGCTTGAATCTTCTTCTTCAAGCTTCTAGAGGGAGAAATATCATTGGGAGAGAAAGACTCAACTTCTTTTGGTGAATTTGAAGAGAATGAATTAATTTGGGGGTTGAAATCACTTATATAGGTCTATAGATGAAGGGTAAAACGACGTAGTATAGAGATTAAATAAAGGAAAAGACCCAACTACCTTTAAAATAACTACGGACCTACTATCGCGACCCTTGATTGATGGGCCGTGGACTAACCGACGATCCGTCCTGCACCACCGTCATTATGTGTTAGAAAGGGAATTTAGGGGTCCTAACCTATAGACCCTCTACCACGGGCCGTGGACCACACGATGGTCCGTTGGTCCGGCCATGGTTCAGGGTCCTCTGAACCTTGCAAGGTGGCCATTTAACGGACAAGATGCACAGTTCGTGGTTCACCTCACGGGCCGTGGTTGGCCTCCGTTGGATGGCACCAAAAGCTCCTGAAAACTTACTATTCTGCCCTTCTCAAATCCGAGGTGTTACATTATCTTCCCCTTAGGATCATTCGTCCTCAAATGAGATTCAAGACATCATAAAAGGGGTGGAAACTATGTCTAACAACCTATCATTCAACTTCATCAAAATGCACACAACCAAAGAGGAATATGGACTCTAAGCTAGGACATATGTAAAACATTGTAAGGAAGATAGGAACTTAACCTAACATCCCAACATGAATGCAATCTCATAAATGCATACATCCGAGGAGGAAACATCAACTCCAAGCTAAAGTATGTTCTCACCATATTATCATGAAGTCTATATGCAACTCGTACTCAAATGCGCATAAACTTGTAGAAACCAATCAAATTGACTCATTTTCTCAAAACTTAAACTTTTCATAATCATGCATAAATAAGGAACTCAATTCCTCAAGCTAGAGTAGGAGTAGAAGGAAAGATATGAGGATATCGGGACATCATATCGGCCTCGGCCTCCCAAGTAGCACCCTCAACTAAATGATTCCTCCACAACACTTTCATGGAAGAAACTTCTTTGTTTCTCAACTTCTTGACTTGCCGGTCTAAACTCTTAACCGAAACTTCCTCATAGGAAAGATTCTCCTTAACTCCCAAACCTTCTAAGGGAACTATAGATGTAACACATTTCTTTATCATAGAGACATGGAAAACTGGATGCACCGATGCCAACTCATTACGAAAATCTAGTTCATAAGTAACCTTACCAACACGCCTCAAAATCTGATATGGACCTACATAACAGGGACTAAGCTTCGCTTTCTTACCAAACCTCATTACACCCTTCATGGGTGAAATTTTAAATTAAACCCAATCATGAACATCAAACTCAAGATCGCTTTTTCTAACATCGGCATATGGCTTTTGTCGACTTTGATCCATTTTCAACCTTTCTCTAATAAGTCGAACTTTCTCCATAGCCTTATGTACCAACTCGGGACCTATTAGGGCCACCTCACCCACCTCAAACCAACATATAGGAGATCTACTCTTCCTACCATACAATGCCTTAAATGGAGCCATATTAATACTCGAGTGATAGCTATTGTTATAAGCAAACTTAATCAATGGCAAAAGGTAATCCCAAATACCCTTAAAATCAATCACACAAGCTCTCAACATGTCTTCCAAAGTTTGGATAGTACGCTCCACTTGCCAATCGGTTTAGGGATGAAAGGATGTACTAAGCTTCACACGATTACCAAGATCCTTTTGGAAAGATTTCCAAAATTGAGAAGTAAATTAGGCACCACGATCGGAAATAATGGACAAAGGCACTCCATGCAACTTTACCATTTCTCTCAAGTACAATTTAGCATAATCCTCCGCCGAATAAGAAACCTTGACGGGGATGAAATGGGCCGATTTCATCATTCGATCTACTATAACCCAAATTGAGTCATGATGTTGCCGTGTGCGAGGCAAACCAATAATGAAATCCATATTCGCATATTCCCACTTACAAGTTGAAATACTAATGTCTTAGGACAAACCTCCCGATTTCTGATGCTCAACTTTCACTTGTTGACAATTAGGACACTTGGTCACAAATTTTGTAATATCCTTCTTCATCCCACTCCACCAATAGACCTCCCACAAATCACGATACATTTTGGTGGCTCCCAGTTGAATGGAATACTGAGAACTATGGACTTCTGACAAGGTTTGTTCCCTCAAGTCACCGACATTAGGAACACACAAACGACCTTGATATCTAAGTATACCATCTTTCCCTTGGGAAAAAGCCTTAATGGACTTTTTAAGCACCACTTCTTTCAATTCAACCAAAATTGGATCAAGACCTTGCTTGGATTTCATATCCGCCACAAAAGACGATTATGAACCATTGTGAACTATAACACCTCCCTTGGTTGAGTCTACTAACTGAAAATCTAACCGGTCCAATCTACGAATGATACGCTCAAATTACACCTCCTTAAAGAAGTATAAGCGATCGTTATCAAGTAAAGAATACAACTTGTAGGTTGGGGTCGATCCCACGAGGAAAATGGTTTAGACTTTACTTTAACCAACAATTATATTCAATTAGCCAAAGTACTTCCAGAAACAAGAAATAAAAAGGGGGGTATTTGTGAAACAAATTGTGAGAGTTTATTAAGTAATCAATAAACAAAAGTTAATTTCGGTTTTTATCAAGATGAGAAAATTAACTAGGGTATACGTGTTCACCACAAGCTCATAACGCATTAATTCTAGTAACCACAATTCTCTCCTATTGTATTACATGCAAAGTGATAAGTTAAGTATCTCTAAATCATTGATCCGGCATCTCAAGAATTTCACCCCACAGCTTGCTCCGGCTACGTGTGTATAATTTACTAACCCTTACCTTTACCTCATATTAGACATCATAATCGATGTTTGGCTTAGTTATTACTTCGCACCAATCGACACTAGCCTATTAGATAGTATCACACTAAATCTATGTTGATAATTCTTTTCTTGTTGATTACCTCCTTGATCCGGCAAGTAGCAACAACGCGAGTTCTAACGCGTGCACTCGTTAAAAAGACTTTTAAACGAAAGAATTATCAATGCATGCAAAATACTAGTCAAGAATTGCTTATTTACTATTCATACTTTGTTAATCGCTCATGGATCCCACAACCCTAGTTGTGAAGTTTAGTTACCCATAATCGCAAGAACACAATTCACACTATTAGATGAAGAAATCATGAACTTACGTAGAACGAATAATAAACCCAGAATTTCAACTTGAGTTGCAAAGCCAAAATCTTCAAACGAATGTAAGAAATCAATAATAGCTAGGGTTGCAACTTAATCTCCAAAGTCACAAAGTAAAACTAGAATAATAATGTCTAACCCCCAAAAACGAGGTTTACAAGCCCTATTTATAGAAAACAACTCCTAAATAAAAAGGGAAACGAATTAAGGAAAGTTTTGTTCAGGTACGCGTCTTCAATCCACGACACCGACTTACGGACCGTCGATGGATCTACGGTCCGTAAGTCCCTTCCGTCAGTCAGGACTTAGAAAATATTTCAGCTTCCAAAAATCAGCTTCTCTGAAGCAAACGAAGGACCAACAGTACGGACCGTAGATCGATCTACGGTCCGTACTGTTGGTCCGTCGTTTGCTTCAGAGAAGCTGATTTTTGGAAGCTGAATCTCCATGCCTTGCTTGCTGATATATGGTCATCACCTACGGACCGTGAATGGACCTACGGTCCGTAGATCACCTCCGTGAATGCCTTTCTTCTGCATTTCTTTCAGCTGTCTCTATACTTCCGCGCCTGAACATCTTTCCTGCAAA
>NW_006239034.1:1476496-1477971 GCF_000226075.1 Solanum tuberosum
GGGTGCACATTCGTTCTCTTAGACTCGACAAGTTAATTCATGTGGTTCATACCATGACATAGATCGACCAACTGACACACAACATACCCCTTCTCACTATCACCAAGATACCAACTTTCCGATAATGTAACTAGTGCCCTTACTTCAAACGAAATCCTCTTTTTTCAAGAATGAATGCATTCATGGTACAAGGATTTATTCAACAGTCACACTCAGAAGTAATTTTAAAAACAGTTAGTGCTCAATGCCATAAGCTTGCCCTTATTTTCACTGCTCAGACTCTCCAAAATAGACTCTAGGATCACTATAGGACTTTCTTGGCTTGTAACATAGGCTCAGGATCAGGTGTGGTACATTTGGGTGCTGCTTAGTGAGTTTCTGCCCTCCTTGACAATACACTAGGCTTTCAACCTCTTTTTGCCCTGTTTTTGCCATCCAGTCGTTTACTTTCTTTCCCTTTATTTTCTTCAACCACGGATGTGACTTCAGGCTTTGTAGCTCCTTTTATTTTATTGTTATTTTATTTTATTTTTCTTTTAGCTTTCAACAAGTCACATCCTTTCTTTTCTATCTTTTCATCATCACTCTTTACATACCCATTTTTCTTTCAGTCCCCTCTTTCATAGCCACCCTCAACTTATGGATTTTCCATTAGTTGAGGTACACAATACCCGATGTCGGGTCAGGGCCAAGATTTGAAGTTACTTTTTACATTAGCCACCCTCAACTTAGGCTTTTGGGCTAGGTCGAAGTGCACATGTCCAAGGAGGGACCGGGGCTAACATAGTAGATTATGGGAAAGTGAGTTCAGGGTTTAAGAAGAAATGGTTTAATTTTAGGCTCAAATTATTTGGATCAAAGGGAGCATTTATTTCATTTGGTTGGATCCTTCTTTACGTAGATTGTGGACCCCAAGAGAACAATGGCCTATGATCACTTCCTAACTTCTAGATTGAATTGTCTTAGCAGGACTAACCAGGCAAGTTCTAGTTTTGCACAAAAACTGTTTGAACACTCAACGATTCTCACACACTCTTGGCACATAGTTCCATCATCAGGTTATCAGATTCCCCAGTTCAAGTTTCAGCTTAAGTCATGCTCTCAAGTTGGTTCATGATTATGTCATACTCAGAACCAGCACATTCAACTAATCGTAGCCTATAACTTCTAGCATACATCCCAAAATCTGACGGGTATCATTTTTAAGTCATCATGCTTCATTCTGTATCACGCTTCTACACATACAATCCTAAGACATGCCGGTTCAACAAAAAATAAACAGTCCCTTGGGGAAAAAGAACACAGGCAAGAAAACCCCAAGAGAGGATTCATGAGTTGGGTTAATCAGACTTCACCCTATCATTCACAATCCATTTACCCCACCCCCAACAAAAAAATAGATGCAATTGTCCACAATGCATACAGAAACAGTAAAAGAAAATGGATTTGGGTGAAGCAAACCTGTGGCACAAAGC
>NW_006239034.1:1478197-1481534 GCF_000226075.1 Solanum tuberosum
CCGGAGCCCGCTGGAACAGTGGTGGTGGCACCCTCAGTAGTGCCCACATTTGCAATCATAGCACTCTCAGTAGTACTCTCTATGAATCTCACCGCATCATCAGTGGTGCGCACAACGTCTCTCAAAACAGGCTGAACCTCTCCAACTGGGGCAGAGCTCGATGCCCCTGCAACTCTCTCACGTACCATCCGTTGGCGCAACTCTTCGTCTACAATCGAAGCCCTCCTAGCCTCCTTCTCCTACCGACGCTGTCTGTTGTGAGCTTTCTCTTTCTCTGTGCGATGAGAACGGTGCCGCTTGCCTTTGGCATATATCGGTGCAGGCCCATCCTCGGCGGTCCCACTGAATAGAGCATCTAGCACTGTATCATCAGCCAGTGTAGTAGGAGCAGCTTGAGTCTCAACTGAAGGTGCAGCAAGAATAACATCAACGTCAGTCCGGAGGCTGGCTAAATCAGCCTGCAAAGCAGATAGATCTGTGGCCGGGGCTGATCGCTCGAGAACTCGCAACTCGAAAGCATCAAGCCGCTTTTTAACAGCCTGGACCTTCCGGTCCATCATCCCCTCCATCCTGCGCTCCATCCTCACCTTGGACTCAACTATCGACTTTTGCATCCACGGCTGGATGTGATGCAGCAGTGTGGCCATCTGAGCCTCTAACTTCTGTACTCTGGCTAATGGGACAACAATAGCTCCTAATTGTGGTGTGGACCGGGAAGAACTAGGAGCCATACTAGCTACCTGAGATAAAGAGCCCGGGACAGTGTCGGAGTGGTCTGGGATAATGGGGTCACCGCCCTGTACCTGCCCCACTTTGTCTGCAAGATCGGTACCCAAGGGAGGTACCTCAATCTGGGGCTCTCTGCGAGGTGCGGCCACATTTGCCTTATCTCGAATAAGGTCGATGTCCAATGCCCCTGTAGGGTGGACTAACTTGTCACAATGCCAGATCGGCATTCCAGAGTCTGCAAAAATGAAAAATCAGACATGGGAAGGGGTAAGTAGTGGAGGTCCTGAAAGCCCTCTCGTGAATATCTGCCAGCATCATACGGGCAAAGTCGATCTCTACTCCTGCTACCAATGCTGCAACCATCACCACTCTGTCCCAAGTGACTTGATTGTCAGCTTTGTAGGCGACACTCTGTTACGTACCAGCAGCTAGAAGAACTTGGCCACAAATTTAGTGTGGCCTTCCGGATGCCCAACCGTGGAGCGGCGACCCATTCCGCACGCTCGCCATCTGCAGCAATGTACCTGGCCAACCATAGTAGAACAGCCTCTCGCTGCTCAGCGTTCCTCTGGAAAGCGCCACTCCGTACGATGTCCCAGCGGTAATCAAACTCTGAAGTGTTAAGAGACCAAGAGTGGCCCGTGGTAGGACCATAAAGAAAATGGCTAATGGTGGCAGGTGATATGTCCACCGGACAACCCCAGACCATGGTGGAAGTGAGAGGATCTTGGGCTAAAGGCTTTGACCTTTTGGTAAATGAACCGCGGAGAGTGGCGGCATATGAGGCGTAGAATTCTCGCACCATCTCTTTATTATACGTCCCTGGGTCGCGAGCCATCCAGTCACACTTGTGAAAGTTAAACAGCCGGTGGATGTCCGGGACAGTGTGCAAGCTTCCTGTGAGGACTCTGCGCTCCTCTGTAATAATTCAGGCCATTTTCTGTTTGTCATTGATCATCTTGGCATCCCGATATATTTACCATTGACCCTCTACGCACCATCTATTTGGCTCGCCGGCTACTGGAGTGGGGTCATCATTTCGTGGTACAGGTATGGACTCTGAGCTAGTTGCCTCATCAGACGAGGCTGCTTGGTCATTCTCACCAGATTCTGTGGCTGATTTAGCACTGGACCCTGCAACATGGTCAGGCTCAGAGCTTGAAGCATGGGCAAACTCGGATCCGGACATAGACCCCTCTGAACTGGAAGCAGCCCCAGTTGGTGATCCGATCAGTGTGTGCTCCTCATCATACTGGGAGACAGTGACTACGTCGGGTAGCACCTTCTGGGGGTGCCTCTGGTGCCTTGAGGTGCAGTGTGAGAAGTTATAGGGTTGAGAGGAACATATGCTGGATCTGTTTCGGTGTCTGTGTCCTCATCGATTAACCGAAACTAGGGGCAACAGATTTGGACTTACCTCGTTTTGAGTAGGTGACCAGCTTCTTGGGTGCCATCGTACCTGCGGGAACGATATTAGTGCCAAAACTAACCATATGCAACAAAAGCAAACTTTAGAATTGGTAACGACCCTCAACTAAGTTCACAGAAAAAATTCAGACAGATGCTACAGTGGTCATCCACGGAGGAGACCTACGGTCCGTAGACTGATCTACGATCCATGGATCTCTTCCGTGGATCAGGGGGCCTGTCATATAGGGCGCAGATGGAAAACCACGGAAGTGCAGAACCGTCCATGGATGGACCTACGGACCGTAGTCCACATCCGTGGTTTCACACTTAGTGAAATTTTTCATGTGCATCCATTTACGAACCCCATCATGGATACCATCTGTGCCAAGTATCATGCATTTTTGGCCTTAGTTGTCAACATTAACACAATCTCATCATGCATTTACAACATTAAATTATGCTAGTTCTTCATTCTTAAGATTCCGACTGATTATTTTACCAAACAATTTAGACTAGTTGTGGAACCCTAAGTCGAAACCAACATATAGTTTGATGATCACATACAATAATGCTACACAATCACTATCTTTCGTTCCAAGGGCATTGTAATTTTTAAGTTTATCATGCAATTTCATCTAACAATTACCCAAGGTCAAGACCCAACTCCCGACTTTCTATATTCAATCTATGAATCGAAATTCAAAGTGAGGGGAAAGTCTATTACCTTGCAGGCAACGAGGAGTGGGGTGATTGTGTGATGACACTACGCTTAGCAAGCCCAAGGAGTCACCCATTCGTTACTGCCCAAACACCGGACCCTTTTTGTTAGATTATGGGATGGGTTATATTGGAAATGGAAGGGAAGTTGAGGAATTATGGAAGGGGTGATATTATGGGGGAGTTATGGAGTGATTTAGGGAGGTTATGGGATGTTAGAAACTGTTTTGGGAGTAATGGAGGGAAGAGGAATGGTTTAAAAAAAATGGGGGTTTTTAAATAGGGGGTCCGGGTCGGGTCAATCATCCTGAGGGTTTGGACTCACGAGACCTCGTCTACGGTCCGTGAGTCGATCTACGGTCCGTATATCAGGACCGTTGATCACTCTTTAACTTAGAAAAATTTAGAAGCTTACCTGGGATCTACGGACACCATCCACAGTCTGTGAGTTAAACGACGGACCGTCGATAGGCTCCGTAGA
>NW_006239034.1:1481634-1482767 GCF_000226075.1 Solanum tuberosum
TCCAAATCTGGTCTACCTACACAACTTTTGCAAACCAGCCTTAGCTTGGCTAACTGAGCATGTGGATCCTCCGATGGTGATCCTGAGAATAAGCCCCTTGTTGTAAGCATCTGCATCAAGCTACTAGTCACCACAAATGTGTTCCCTGGAGGTAGCGAAGGTAGGACAATAGGTCCATCAGAGTCTTCTATATCGATAGTGCCCCGATAGTTGTCATGTTGTCATGGGCCTGGTAGACCATGCACCCTCACTGCATCTCCCAATTGATTTTCAGCTAGACCTCGGTTTTCCTCACCAACTACTCTTGGCTGTTGTAACTCAACTGCATCACTAAGATTTACTCCGATAGGATTAATTGGAAGTCCTTGATTATTCATCTTTCTCAAAGTTTCTGTTCAACTCTGGATTGTACGGAGTAAGTGGTTCGCCTCGGCTCCGTGTACTTGGCATACACTAGAGTCAGAATCTGAGAGAGACAAAAATAAAAAGAAAAAGGTAAAAATTAGGAAAATATTTGACTAACGTTCAATAATGTAGTTAAAAATAAATCTAAAAGCCAATTTCCCCGGCAGCGGCACTATTATTTGATAACGTTCAAATATACTTCTTGAAAAGAAATATAAACGATTGTATGCAATATATTTACCCAACTATGGAAGTCGGGGTCGATCCCACAGAGAATATGGAAGAATATTGTCAATAGCAAATATTTAACTCGATAGTCGTTATATAAAAATGGGGGGATTTAAATTGAAATAAATAAAAACAATAAAAAGATAACTTTGAACTAAGTATTTATTTTATATTGAAGATTATTAAAAGTAACTAGGAATGTGTTCCTCATAAGCTCATAATGCAGTAATGCTAAAAATAGTAATCCTTTTCTAGTGTATTACATGCAAAGTGATAAGCTAGGTATCTCTAAAATCCTTTGGTTCCGGCATCTAGAGAATTTCACCCCATATGCTCAAATTACACCTCCCTAAAGAAGTATAAGCGATCGTTATCAAGTAAAGAACCCAACTTGTAGGTTGGGGTCGATCCCACGAGGAAAATGGTTTAGACTTTACTTTAACCAACAATTATATTCAATTAGCCAAAGTACTTCCAGAAACAAGACATAAAAAGGGGGA
>NW_006239034.1:1485357-1537572 GCF_000226075.1 Solanum tuberosum
AATAATTTGTGTGCTAGGAGATATGACCCTCCAAAGTAGACCCTCGAAAAAGGCTTCACTTGGAAATTTCGGATTTTGATACGGTTGCTCTAAAATTTGGGTTAGACCCATTTCCCACTCAATTTGACCCCCTAAACAAGAATATGAAGTCGGATTTTCGAAAAACGAAACGGATTTTTTTATATATAGCTAAACAAGTTTCCGTTTACTTCCGAAGCACATTTTAAGAAGTTTTTGGGTCATTTCATTAAGTCCCTTCCGTCAGTCAGGACTTAGAAAATATTTCAGCTTCCAAAAATTGGCTTCTCTGAAGCAAACGACGGACCAGCAGTACAGACCGTAGATCGATCTACGGTCCGTCAATCCCCTCCGTAACTCCACACTTAGAATCTTCAAAAATCAGGTACTGGAACCCTCGCAGTATCACTCTACGGATAAACAATACGGTTCGTAGATCAATCTACGGACCGTCAATGGATGCCGTGGTTCCACACTTGGTCAGATTTCCCTGATTTGTCCTCCATGCCTTGCCTGCTGATCTACGGTCATTACCTACGGACCGTGAATGGACTTACGGTCCGTAGATCACCTCCGTGAATGCCTTTCTTCTGCATTTCTTTCAGCTGTCTCTACACTTCCGCGCCTGAACATCTTTCCTGCAAAACATGATAAAAACACATCAGAACCAATATAAAAAGGCCTTAGACACACACAACTTGTCAGTGAAATGTGTTAGAAATACCGTAAACTCACGGTACATCAATGAACATCTCAAATCAACTGTATTTTCCTCTTCAATATGAGAAATACTGCCCATAGATAATCGACTAAGAGCATCTGCCACCACATTAGCCTTATCGGTGTGATAGAGAACACTCATATCATAAACTTTCAATAACTCAAGCCACCTTATTTGGCAAAGAGTTAGATCCTTCTGATTAAACACATATTACAATCTCTTGTGATCGGTAAACACATCTACATGCACACCATACAAATAATGCCTCCAAATCTTTAAGGCACCGCCACTAGTTCAAGGTCATGGGTAGGATAATTTTTCTCATGAATCTTAAGTTGCTTTGAGGCATAGGAAATGACTTTTCCATTTTGCATAAGCACACATCCTAGCCCAATTATTGAGGCATCACAATAAACAACAAAACCATCAGTCCCTTCATGTAAGGTCAACACTGGAGTGAAAGTCAATCTATCGTTCAATTCCTGAAAACTCTTCTCACATGCTTCAGAACATATGAACTTTGCCTACTTTTGAGTTAAAGCCATCAAAGGAGAGGAAATTGAAGAGAATCCTTCAACAACCCTTCTATAGTAACTGGCTAAACCCAAATAACTTCTAATATCCGAAGGAGATACAGGTCTAGGCTAACTCTTGACCGCATCTGTCTTCTTACAATCAACCTCAATACCCTTACTTGAAACAATATGACCAAGAAAAGCTACAGACCTTAGCCAAAATTCGCATTTGCTAAACTTTGCAAAGTGTTCTCGGTCCTTGAGAATTTGTAACACGACCCTCAAACGATGAATATGCTTATCCTCACTTCTCGAATAGATCAATATGTCATCAATGAACACAATCACAAGCATGTCAAGATATTGTCTAAATACTCTATTTATCAAATCCATAAATGCCTCCAAAGCATTAGTCAAGACAAACGACATTACCAAAAACTCATAATGACCATAGCGAGTCCAAAAGCCCATCTTCAGAATGTCATCCTCTTTCACCCTTAGTTGGTGATAACCCAACCGAAGATCAATCTTAGAGAAGTAACTTGTTCCTTGAAGTTGGTCAAACAAATCATCTATCTTTGGAAGAGGATACTTATTATTAATGGTCACCTTGTTCAACTGGCGATAGTCAATACACATACGAAGAGAACCATCCTTCTTTCTAACAAACAAAACTGGAGCACCCTATGGAGAGATAATCGGTCGGATGAAACCCTTATCTAAGAAATCTTTTAATTGTTCTTTCAACTCATTTAGTTATGCTAGAGCCATACATTAAGGAGGAATATAAATAGGTTGCGTATCTGGGAGAAGGTCAATACCGAAGTCTATTTCCCTTTCGGGAGGAATACTGGGTAAATCATCTGGGAACACTTCCAAAAACTTTTTAACAATGGGGACCGACTCAAAAGTAGGGGTTTCAGAATCTACATTCCTCACCTTAACAAGATGGTAAATGCAACCCTTAGCAATCATCTTTCTAGTTTAAAGACAAGACACACATTGACCCTTAGGCATAGAATTTCCTCCTTTCCACTCTAGGATAGGCTCATTTGGGAACTGAAACTTGACTACATGAGTTCTACAATCAATAAAAGCATAACATGAGTGCAGCCAATCCATACCGAGGATAACATCAAAGTCTAACATATCAAGCTTTACCAAGTCAACAAGAGTAACTCTATGGGACAAGGAAAAAGGACACTTTCTATAGACCCTCTTAGCCACAATAGAATCACCAACATGAGTAGAGACAAAAAATGGATCTCACAACACATTCGGAAGAACATCAAACCCCATAGACACATATGGCGTTACAAAAGACAAGGTAGCACTGGGATCAAGAAAAGCATAAACATCAAGTTGGAAGTTTTTCAATATATCAAAAACTACATCGGGAGAACCCTCTTTTTCACCACAAGTCTAGAGTTCATATAATCGGTTTTGCTTGGGAGCATTGGAACTCGAACCGCTAGGAGGGGATTGCTTGACCTCTCTTCCTTTAGCCGTAAGCATTGGGCAATCCCTCATCTTATGACCACTTTTACCACAACTGAAGCAACCATCTGTGTCGGCTAGGCACTTACCCTCGTGCTTCCTTCCACACCTAGAGTAGACATATGCAATGAAGATCCACTACCATTACCTTCTTGAGGCTTAGGGTTAGACACCCTATCTTTGTTGAACTTAGGAGGAGCATTGGAGGAACCTTGACCAGAAAACCTTTGTTGAAACCTAGAAAGATCATGTCCATCGGACCTTGCATGAGAGAATTACCATCACTGGTTTTAGCCCTCTTTGTCTCCCTAGACTTTTCCTTAAGTTTCTCCTCTTTGATCTGTTGAACATGAACCATGAGATGAGAGATGTCCATGTCATTAATGAGCATGGCGGTACGACACTCTTTAACCACCATTTCAGGTACACCCAAAATGAACTTACTCATCATTGCCCTAGAATCGACAATCATAGTGGGAGCATATTTAGATAGTTGTGTGAACTTCAAATCATATTCTTTCACACTCATACTTCCTTGACTAAGGTTGATAAACTCAAGCACCTTTGCTTCCCTCATCTCAAAGGGAAAGAACCAATCAATGAAAGAAACTTTGAACTTTTCCCAATCAAGAGGACCTACATCTTCCGATAGCCATTCTTTCCATTGGTTGAACCAAATTTGAGCAACACATTTTAGTTGATAAGTGGCCAACTCCACCTTTTCCACCGGTGTCACTCCCATAATCATCAACACATTGTAAACCTCATCAATGAACTCTTGAGGATCTTTCTCAACCTCAGAACCATGAAACTCTGGAGTATTCATCCTAGTGAAGTCCCTCCCTTTAGATGCCACCATACCCATATTTGGGTTTATGAGAACCTCAACCTCCCTATTGGCTTGGGCCATCACGGCTTGAGCCAATACTTGAAAAGAATCCCTGAACTCTGCATTAGTCACTTGCTCGGCCAAAGGATCGACTGAAGCTTGAAGAGCTTAAGGAGGAGATTCTTGTTCCGCATTCTCCCTCACATTCCTTCTAGCATAAGTTCTTTAAGTAACCATATCTGGTAGATAATTGGTAGGATTAGGAAAGAGACCTTATAGAGTTAAAATCTATCACACGATTTTAGAGTAATGAAAAATGTGGAGTTTCCTAAACATTTTATAGCCTCTCATTGATAAATGTGGTGCGCTTCACACTCATTAACAAGACTCTACTCGACGTGGCTTATGAGACATCCTAGGACTATTCTAAACCTTGTGCTCTGATTACTAAGTTTGTCATGACCTAGGGGTACACCCTAGATGTAACATGACGTATAGAACCTCGAGAGACCCCATACAAGCCACTTAGAATTCATAATTTCAATACCAAAATCTTCAAAACCAACTTAGTAAATCAAGAATTGCTAGGTTTGCAAATTTTTTTCCAAAGTCACAAAGTAGAACTAAAGTAATAAAGTCTAACCCCTAAAACGAGGTTTACATACCCTATTTATAGAAAAACAAGTCCTAATTGAAAAGGGAACGAAATAAGGAAATAAAGTTTTCAGGACGCGTCTTCAATCTACGATACTGACCTACGGTCCGTAAGTCTATCTACGGTCCGTAGGTCCCTTCCGTGGCTCAGGACTTGGGCAAATTTTCAATCTTCAAAATCTTCCAAACTCCTGTCACATTCGACGGTTCAACAGTACGGACCGTAAGTCAATCTACGGTCCGTAACTTCTCTTCGTAGCTCCATACTTAGACTTTTTAGCATCAGTTGCTGGAACCAAATTTCTATCACATTTTACGGAGCAATAGTACGGTCTGTAAGTTGCAACCGTGGTTCCAGACTTCAGGGTCATGTGTGGTACATTTGGGTACTTTTAGTGACTTTCTGCCCTTCTTGACATTACATTAGGCTTTCTACCTCTTTCTTGCCCTACTTTTGACATCCTACCGTTTTACCTTATTTCCCTTGATTCTCTTTAACCATGGATGTGACTTTAGACTTTGTAGCTCTTTATTTTTTTTCACTTTCATCTTTTACTTGCATTTTATTCTTTTCTTTAGCTTTCAACAGGTCACATCCTTTCCTCTATTTATTTTTTTCTTTATTTTTCAACATCAAACTCTTTTCATACATTTTAGCTTTCAACAAGTCACATCCTTGCCTCTCTTTTATTCTTCTCTTTTTCAACATCAAACTTTTTTCCTACCCATTTTTGTTTTGGTTTCCTCTTTCATAGCCACCCTCAACTTATGGATTTTCCATTGTTTGAGATGCACAATACCCGATGTTAGGTCAGGGCCAAGATTGAGGTTACTTTTTATATTAGCCACCCTGAACTTAGGCTTTTGGCCTAAGTCGAGGTGCACATGTCCAAGGAGGGACCGGGGCCAACTTGTATATGGGAAAGTGAGTTAAGGGTTTAGAAAAAAATGGTCTAATTTAGCTCAAAGCATTTGGATCAAAGGGAGCATTTATTTTATTTGGTTGGATTCTTCTTTTAGGCAATTTATGGACTTATCATAACAAAGGCCTATGATCACTTCCTAGCCTCTAGAGTAGATTGTCTTAGCAGGACTAACTGGGCAAGTTCTATAGTGGCACAAAAACTGTCTGAACAATCAACTATTCTCACACTCTTTGCACATAATTTAATTATGAGATTATCAGATTACCCAGTTCAAGTTTTAGCTTAAGTCATGCTATCAAGTTGGTTCCTTATCATGTCATATTCAGAGCCAACACATTCATTTCATTCTAGTCTACATATTATAGCACAATTTTTAATCAACTTTTGCCATCGTGCTTCATTCTTTCTCATGCTTCTACACATACAATCCTAACACATGCCGGTTCAACAGAAATTAAGCACTCTCTTGGGAAAAAAGAACACAGGCAAGAAAACCCCAAGAGAGGATTTATGAGTTTGGTGACTCAGACTTCACCCTTTCACTCAATCCATTTAACCCAACCCCAACAAAAATAGATGTGATTGTCCCCAGTGCATACAAAAAATAGTAAAAGATAATGGATTGGGTGAAATAAACTTGTGGCGCATAGCGCCGAAGAGTCATCAACAATAGAGTGGGTCTGGTTTCCCGTGGTCCGCTGGAACAATACTTGGGTCACCCTCAGTAGTGCCCACATCATCCATCATAGCACCCTCAGTAGTGCTCTCGGTTACTCTAACCGCACCATCAGTGGTGCTCACATCGTCCCTCACAATAGGTGGGACCTCTACAATTGGGGCAGAACTTGATGCCCCCGCAACGCTCTCACTAACCCTCTGCTGGCTCAACTCTTCATCTAAAATCGTAGCCTTCTTAGTCTCTTTCTCCATCTACGCTGCCTCTTTTGGCCTTTTTCCTCCTCAGTGTGGCTAGAACGGTGCCTCTTACCTTTGGTACGTGTAGGTTCGGGCTCCTCCTCGGCGGTCCCACTGAATAAAGCATCCAGCACCGTATCATCAATCAATGCCGTAGGTGCTACCTGTGGCTCAACTGCAACAGTGGCAAGAATGGCATCGACATCGGCCCATTGACTGTCTAACTCTCCCTGGAAAGAGGACATATCAGTAGTAGGAGCTGGCCTCTCGAGAACTCGCAGCTCAAAGGCATCGAGCCACTTATGAACTGCTTGGACCTTTTGGTCCATTTTTGCCTCCATCCTCTTTTCTACTCTCTCTTCGGACTGAACAATCAGCTTCCACATCCAGGGTTTAATATGGTGCAGCAAAGTGGTCATTTGGCCCTCTAATTTGTAGACATTACATCGATGTTTGGCTTAGTTATTACTTCGTACCAATCAAAACTAGACTATTAGATAGTATCACACTTAATCTATGTTGATAATTCTTTTCTTGTTGATTACCTTATTGGTCCGGCAAGTAGCAACAAGGCGAGTTCTAATGTTGCGGACCGTTAAAAGACTTTTAAACGAAAGAATTATCAATGCATGCAAAATACTATTCAAGAACTGCTTATTTACTATTCATACCTTGTTAATCGCTTATGGTTCCCACAACCCTAATTGTTAGAGTTTTAGTTTACCCATAATCATATGAACACAATTCATTGTTTTAGATGAAAGAATTATGAACTGACGTAATTGAGAATAACAAACCCGAAATTTCAACTTGAATTTCAATACCAAAATCTTCAAAACCAACTTAGGAAATCAAGAATTGCTAGGTTTGCAAAAAAAATTTCCAAAGTCACACAGTAGAACTAAAGTAATAAAGTCTAACCCCCTAAGATGAGGTTTACATACCCTATTTATAGAAAAATATGTCCTAACTAAAAAGGGAACGAAATAAGGAAATAAAGTTTTCAGGACGCGTCTTCAATCTACGACACTGACCTACAGTCCGTAAGTCTATCTACGGTCTGTAGGTCCCTTTCGTGGCTCAGGACTTGGGAAATTTTTTGATCATCAAAATCTTCCAAACTTCTGTCATATACGACGGTTCAACAATACGGACCGTAAGTCAATCTATGGTCCGTAACTCCTCTCCGTACCTCCACACTTAGACTTTTCAGCATCAGGTGCTGGAACAAAATATCTGTCACATTTTACGGAGCAAAAGTACGGTCCGTAGATCAATCTACGGTCTGTAAGTTGCAATCGTGGTTCCTCACTTAGTCGAGAATTCCCTGATCTTCATCCAGGCCTTACCTTCCTATCGACGTCCATCATCTATGGGGTGTAACTAGACCTACGGTTCGTAGGTTGCTTCCGTAGACGCCCTTTTCTGCACGTCTTTCATATGTGTCTTCCAATCTCCGCGTCTGAACTAAAAACATGAGAAAAACACATAAGAACTAATAATGGCCCTAGACAAACACAACTTTCAAGTGAAATGTATTAACAGTACCGAAAAGTCATGGTATATCAATATACTTTTGAAGAAATGAACTTCAACTCTTTACTCTTTACTTTTTGCTTAACTCAAAACTTAAGTCTTAAAATAAAGTTAAAACGTTTGTTAAAGATTTCTTAAAATATAGTTCATGCCGAATTATGGACGTGAACGACTCAATGCAAGATTTTCAATAACCATAGATAGAACTCAATACTTGGAACTCAAGAACTTTAATAATACTACTCACTTCAAGAATGCCAACTCAGAGGGGTCATGCGGAATTATGAGCATGAACTACTCAACTCAATGACTCAAAGATACTTCTTATCTCAAGGCTGTTCGACTTATAATTTTCATGCGGAATTATGGGAGTGAACAACTCAACTCATGGACTTCATGGGTAATACGTAATAGTCCCATGATTAGGATTATAATATCGAAAGGGTTAGGAACTAGATACTGAAGACTTAGAACTTGAAAATACTACTTCTCTCAATGATACTCAATTTATGAAATTCATGCGGAAGTTATGGGCATGAACGACTCGACTCAAGGGTCAAAATATCAATAAGGAACTCATGTATACGACTCTTCTCATTCTCTTACTTACTTCCTCAAAACTTAACTCAAATCGATGATGGATCTCAAAGGATTAACAATTGAACTCAAAGAATTTCTTGAACTCTACTCTTAACTCTCTCTTGAATGTGAATTATGAATTCAAGAGTTATGATTCATGGTAGGAAGGATATCGTGATGATAAAGTGGAATCATGAATACATTTTCCTCATTCTCATACTCACTTGCTCGAGTCTTGAAACAAGTTATTTAAATTTGTAGAAGGTTCTTAAAAAAAAACTCAAAGGGACTATCTCAAATGTTCAGAAGAACTCTCACATCTTAACTCTGAACTCTACCTTGAATTTGGATTTATGAATTCAAGGTTATGATTCATGTTCATGGATTATTTCTAGATGTTTAGAAGTCATTTAGAGTGTTTAGAATCAATGGAAAATGTTAGGACACTTTAGAATAACTTAAATAGGCTAAACGATGAAAAACTGCTGAAAAATGCCAATCCGGGCGCGTCCCTAGCTTGCTGCGCCAGTCCCCAATATACTGGGGCTCGTTTCTGGCCCACTTCTGGTGCGTCACCCCAGTCTTCCTGGCGCAACGGGGGCACGGCGCACCAGCATTGCCCCAGACAAAACTAACGAACTTTTCCTCTCGTTTTCTGACCTTAAATCGCTTTTAATCGTATTTCTTTCTCTAAGTTTTCCTTAGTATTTCAATTACCCAATCTAAGTACACACTAATACACTCAAAAAAAACTCAAAACAATCACTTTCATCTCAAGAAATCATCAAAACCCAACAAAATAAGATTTAGGATGAGCTTTAAGAACACCTATCAAGAACTTAAATCCTTCAACTTTTTGAGAATGAAACTTCGCTGAAAATAATATGTTTGGCGTGTGGGTGAACAAACCCAACACTNNNAATAACATGTTTGGCATGTGGGTGAACAAACCCAACACTATGGAAGCTTACATACCTCTTAGGAATCAAACCCATGGCAACAATCCGCAACAACTCTCAAGAAATTCGACGAACGCTTCAATCCTTTCTCTTTTCTCTTCTTTTCTCTTTTTCTTTTCTCTTCTTGAACTGTCAACTAAAAACCTAGGCGTAACTAGGATTATAAAACTTAACATAATCAGATTAGACCCCTAAAATTAAAACCTTACTAAAAATGAATTAAATCTGATTGGTTAAGGAAAAGACCAAAATACCCCTCTAAAATCCGGTTTTGACTTTCTTTATCTAGACAGCCCAACTTCGAATGGACATATCTCCCTCATAAGAACTCGAAACTGAGAAAACTTGGTGGTGTTGGAAAGATAATTTAAAGATTTTCCCTACGATATCTGGTAGCACACCTAACTCATCCTGATATAGGAGTTATAGTTGTTTGAAGTCTACCCAAAACTCATGCTTAGCTTAACTTTGCAAAATTTCAGGTTTTTGTTATTTCCAATTTAATTCTTTTTGGAAGTCAAGGTGATACATATAATGACCTTAACACTTAAGAAATTTTTAATTCCCTGGTAAAATCTCACTCATTACGAAGAACGGTGCGAGTCTTAGTTCAAAAACTTTTTGGGGTGTTACATTATCTTCCCCTTGGGATCATTCGTCCTCGAATGACGATTGTTATGGGTATAGAATGGGGTTAATCTTACTAAGGTGTGAGTCTAATGGTATGCTCTTACTATATTCAAGCTTAACCCAAATCCTTAGGTTCAGATTCTATACCTCTCTATAGGGAATCTCCTCCCAAGACTATTACTCTTTAACACCACATTTAAGCTTAGTATTCTAACAACTCCATGGACTCCTGCTAACTAACTCCTTCAGAACCAACTAAGGGCTCTCATTTAACTATTTCTCATAACAAAACCTAATATTCTTCCTCCTCATTAATAACCTTAGACATAATTATCACACCATTATTATCACGATAGGATTATCAACCTCTTCTTTCTAATATCACTTCATTACTAAAAGGACCTCTAAAAGGGATATCCCCCAAACTCTTTGGAATTCATTACCATCCTAATCTCAAACACTTGACTCGATTTCTCATCTTGTCATCTCCCCCTTAGGTCTAAAGCTTACACTTGAAAGCTATGGACCTATTCCATTATCTCTAAACTGGTCTACAATCATCTTACTCTAATACTTGGTAATACTTATCTCATAGCTACTAAACTCTCTATAAACAGGTACTGAGACCTCTTTCAAAGATGTTTCTCTTAACCTCTTCCAATTACATACCCTCTCAGTACACCTCTTAATGTTTTAGTTACTCTTGTGACTTAGCCATACTTCATTGCCCTTATCTGAAGGTTAGGATCTCTCACTTGTACCACTCATATCTATTCAACTAACATCTCAATTCCTCACTTACTCTATGTCAAGTCTACCAGATCAAATATCAAGACTAACATCATCACCCTCATGTTCCCATTCTTTTGATCATGACACTCATCTCAAATTCAAGCTTAATGTTTATTACTAAACCTAAATATCAATACGATTGCTCACCTACTATACTATACTTCATTACTTGATCAATTCTATAACCTTCTGAACATCATGAACCTCTCAAACAAATCATAACCCTAGATTAGATCTATCACTTCATAAATACCCCACTCTTTTATTCAACACATGAATTTAGTCTCCTCTAATACAAATATATACTCTATCTCATCTTGACTAGAAACTCTTACTCTACCCATAAGGGAAAACTCCTCATTAATAACTTACTGGGTGCATGACTATAATAACATAGCTTGCTTCATCACTATCTCGCTTTCTAAGATTACTAAACCTCTGCATACTTTCCTCTAACTATGGGCTCTTTCACTACTACTGCTCATGATCTCGTAACTCATGTTACCTTTTGGGGTGGAAATATTACCCAAGCTCTAAACATACCTCCTCATAAGGATCTCAGCTGAAACAAGCTTAATGAAAAGAGTATAACTTGGTTTTAGCTCAAACGCACAATTCATATAATTATGGGTGCATTCCTCTGAAATTGAACACTTAACTCACTCATGGGCTTCTCTCAATCCCCTCTGGAGTCTCATGACTTTCTCAAAACTCTTGCTAAGAATAACTCATCAACAAAGAACTGACTCTGCTTTTCAACCACCTCTAGTATGATGGGTAGTCAAATGATTCTTAGAAACGCACGAGCAAGAATAAAATTTGTATGACATATCTCTATTGCATGATTAAGAGTATGAAAGAAGGGGAACTTTTCTTAAATGTGTGTTGTCCCTTATTTATAGAAGTGGGGTCCTCACAACCATAAACAAGATCCTATCGACACGGATACATAGACACCCTAGGACACTTGAACTCTGTGCTCTGATACCAAGTTTGTCACGACCCAAGCCTATACCCTGGACGTGGCCGGCACTTGAGAACCATTGTTGGTTCTCAAGCGAACCCTCATCCTGGTTGACTTCAAGCGGAAGACTAACTCGAGCATACAAAGCTTAAAAACTGAATAAAATTCATGAAACTTAAATAAAAAGCTTTAACTCAAAAGAAAATTCTGAATAAAATAAATTATTCAACTCGCCATAAAATTGGCAACTTAAGTCTTTAAAACATTTAATAAAATAAATGATACAGATATTGCAACTATACTGACTATCTATGAAGCCTCTAACTGATAAAGATGGAAGTCGGGACAAGACCCACAACATCATAACAATTGATATAATTGAAAGGTAAATGAAATCCTCCAGAAGCAAGGAGGCTCACCATATCTAACTAGAACTCTCGGATGTATCAACGAAACTCCTGTTGATGTTCCTGAATACCTGTGTCTGAATCATGAGAAGATGCAGGCCAAATGGCTTAATACGTGGAATATACGAGCATGTAAGGGGAATTCTTAAGCATAACATAAGCTTGAAAAGATTCTGAAAGAAACTGAAGAACTTACCTGGCTCAGCTCAACATAACTGAACTCATTTCAATATAAAGGAAAGTTGTTTAAAAACATGAAGCCAACTCTGTGTGTATGGAAAGATACATATAACTCTGATATATATGTAAAAATACAAATAATCTGATGTATATAAAAATACAAAATACTGCTCTGGGAGTTTCTCTAACAAACAACCGTCATATAAGAGCTATTGTGATGATACAATGACCTTCCTCACGCTACCAGATCATCATATACCTTGCCACAGGTATAGGACCTGAACTACTAAGTGGATCCACTAGTCTATGCGAAAAGGATTTATCTAAAAAAGTATGACCCTTTTCTACCCAGGATGGCTACATGGTTTATGGGGGCTGTGAGTTATCTAAACTCTCCCCCATATCGGTGCTAAATACTACCCCCAAAATATACTAGCTCTTTATGTTTTAAAAACATACTTCTTTCTGTGATTTGAGATTAGTTCTAGAAAAAAACTTAGCTTAAAAGCTATCTTGGAAATATCAGTTTCCTCTCTTTCTTCATTTAGAAAGCGATTACTCTTTTCTGAAAACTAGCCCGAAGGATCTTTGGAAATCTCCGTTTCCGTTCTTATTAAATGTGAAAACATTTTAAATCTCTTGGAGAATACTTAGTCCCCGTATACTTTTGAAGAAATGAACTTCAACTCTTTACTCTTTACTCTTTGCTTAACTCAAAACTTAAGTCTTAAAACAAAGTTAAAACGTTTGTAAAAGATTTCTTAAGATATGGTTCATGCCGAATTATGGACGTGAACAGCTCAATGCAAGGTTTTCAATAACCATAGATAGAACTCAATACTTGGAACTCAAGAACTTCAATAATACTACTCACTTCAAAAATGCTCAACTCAGAGGGTTCATGCGGAATTATGAGCATGAACTACTTAACTCAATGACTCAAAGTTACTTCTCATCTCAAGACTATTCGACTTACAATGTTCATGCAGAATTATGGGCGTGAACAACTCAACTCATTGACTTCATGGGTAATACGTAATAGTCCCATGATTAGGATTATAATATCGAAAGGGTTAGGAACTAGATACTGAAGACTTAGAACTTGAAAATACTACTTCTCTCAATGATACTCAATTTATGAAATTCATGCGGAAGTTATGGGCATGAACGACTCGACTCAAGGGTCAAAATATCAATAAGGAACTCATGTATACGACTCTTCTCAGTCTCTTGCTAACTTCCTCAAAACTTAACTCAAATCATTGATGGATCTCAAAGGATTAACAATTGAACTCAAAGAATTTCTTGAACTCTACTCTTAACTCTCTCTTGAATGTGAATTATGAAATCAAGAGTTATGGTTCATGGTAGAAAGGATATCGTGATGATAAAGTGGACTCATGAATACATTATCCTCATTCTCATACTCACTTTCTCGAGTCGTGAAACAAGTTATTTAAATTTGTAGAAGGTTCTTCAAAGAACACTCAAATGGACTATCTCAAATGTTCGGAAGAACTCTCAAGGCTTAACTCTTAACTCTACCTTGAATTTGGATTTATGGATTCAAGGTTATGATTCATGTTCATGGATGATTCCTAGATGTTTAGAAGTCATTTAGAGTGGTTAGAATCAATGGAAAGTGTTAGTACACTTTAGAATAATTTAAATAGGCTAAACGATGAAAAACTGGTGAAAAATGTCGATCTGGGCGCGTCCCTAACGCGTTATGCCAGGCCCCAATTTATTGGGGATCATTTCTGGCGCACTGTTGGCGCGTCGCCCCAGCCTTCCTGGCGTAATGGGGGCGCAACGGGGGTGCGTCGCTCCAGCATTGCCCTAGGCAAAACTGATGAACTTTTCCTCTCATTTTCTAACCTTAAATCCCTTTTAATTGATTTATTTTCTCAAGTTTTACTTAGATTCAATTACCCAACCTAAGTACACACTTATGCACTCAAAAAAACACTCAAAACAATCACTTTCATTTCAAGAAATCATCAAAACCCCAACAAAATAAGATTTAGAATGAACTTCAAGAACACCTATCAAGAACTTAAATCCTTCAACTTTTTGAGAATGAAATTTCGCTGAAAATAATGTTTGGCGGATGGATGAACAAACTCAACACTATGGAAGCTTACATACCTCTTAAGAATCAAACCCATGGCAACAATCCGCAACAACTCTGAAGAATTTCGACGAACGCTTCGATCCCTTATCTTTTCTCCTCTTTTCTCTTCTTGAACTCTCAACTAAAACCCTAGGCGTAAGTAGGATTATAAAACTGAACCTAATCAGATTAGACCCCTAAAATATTACTCAAAATGAATTAAACCTGATTGGGTAAGGAAAAGACCAAAATACCCCTCTAAAATTTGGTTTTGACTTTCCTTATCTAGACAGCCCAACTTCGAATGGACATATCTCCCTCATACAAACTCGAAACAGAGAAAACTTGGTGGTGTTGGAAATATAATTAAATGATCTTCCCTACGGTATCTGGTAGCACACCTAACTCATCCTTATCTAGGAGTTATGGTCGTTTGAAGTCGACCCAAAAATCATACTTAGCTTAACTTTGCAAAAATTCAGATTTTTGCTATTTTCAATTTAATTCTTTTTGGAACTCAAGATGCTACATCTAATGACCTTAACACTTAAGAAATTTTTAATTCCTTGGTAAAATCTCAGTAACTACGAAGAACGGTTCGAGTCTTAGTTCCAAAATTTTCTGGGGTCTTACACAGGGTTCCCAATTGCTTTTCTAATATAGACCTCAGATCAGGCCATCATCAGTTTAGAGCAGGGAGAGTGATATTCTGAAGACCGCATTCGGGACCCGATATGGTCATTATGAGTTCGTAGTCATGTGTTTTGGTTTGACTAATGCTTCTGCAGCGTTCATGGATCTTATAATATCTAGATATGTTTGTTATCGTATTCATGGATGACATTCTGATTTATTCGAGGAATGAGGAGGATCATGCCAGTCATCTCAGAGTAGTTCTCCAAACTCTAAAGGATTTGGAGTTCTATGCAAATTTTCTAAGTGTGAGCTTTGTCTTGAGTTAGTGGAGTTCTTAGGCCACATTGTTTTTGGTGATGGGATTCAAGTTGACACTCAGAAGATGGAGGCAGTGCAGAACTGGCCTAGACCCACATCTCCAACTCATATTAGGAGTTTCTTGGGATTGGATGGCTATTATAGGAGGTTTGTCGAGGGGTTTTCATGTATTTCATCCCCCTTGACTAAGCTGACTCAGAAGAGAACAAAATTTCAATGGTCTGAATCTTGTGAGAAAAGTTCTTAGGAATTGAAAATGTGGTTGACTACTGCCCCAATATTGACCTTACTAGAATGTACGCAAGGTTTAGTTATGTATTGTGATGCGTCCAGAGTTGGACTGGGTTGTGTATTGATGCAGAATGGAAAAGTTATAGCTTATGCCTCCGGACATCTTAAGATTCATGAAAGGTATTACCAAACCCATGATCTAGAGTTGGCTGATGTAGTATTTTCTTTGAAAATATGGTGTCACTATCTCTATGGTGTTCATGTTGATGTGTTCACCAATCATAAGAGCCTTCAGTATGTCTTCAGTCAGAAAGAACTTAATTTTAGACTGAGAAGGTGATTGGAGTTACTCAAGGATTATGACATGAGTATTCTCTAACACCCAGGTAAGGCTAATGTTGTTGTTGATGCTTTGAGAAAATTATCTATGGGCAGTACTTCCCATGTTGAGGAAGGCAAGAAAGAGTTAGCAAAAGTTGTGCACAGACTTGCACGATTGGGAGTCCCGTTAATGGATTTCAATGAAGGTGTAGTGGTGGTGATGAATGGGGCTGAATCATCACTAGTGTCAGAAGTGAAAGAGAAACAAGACCAAGACCCAGTTTTTCTTGAATTGAAGGTAAATGTTCATAAGCAGAAAGTCAAGGCTTTTGAACAAGAGAGAGATGGTGTGTTGAGGTATCAAGGTAGATTGTGTGTACCCAAGGTGGATGAACTTCAACATAGGATCATGGAGGAAGCTCATAGCTCCAAATACTCTATCCATCCGAGTTCCACAAAGATGTATCGTGACATGAGAGAAGTCTATTGGTGGATTAGTATGATGAGGTATTGTAATGAACGGTTTTCGTCGTTATAGAAAAGCCAACCGGGAAAATTTTTGGGCCGGAAAACTTTTTCGTAGTAACTTGAGATTTCCCAACCTAGTCCAGATTTAGACGAAATTGGAGTCAGTAAGGTCTAGGTAAATCTGGTAGCAATTGGATAATTTAATTACTATTTTAATTGCATGAGTAGATAACTAAGACGTTAAGGAACCCGTATGACTTTATGGAATTGAATTCGAGTGAGTAGAACTCCAGAAACTGATCTTAGCGTGAACTGGTAGTTTCTGAGTGTCATTGGTTGAAGGTGTGTTCTGAAATTCGGGTGTTGGACTTATTAATATTGCTCACTATTTCCGTGCAAGCCGCTGAGGTGGGATTACTGCCGCCAGGGCGGGGTCGCTGTAGTGTGGTGAGTACCGCCATATCGGGACAGACGCGACTTTAAGTCAGAAATAAAACCCAAAAACATTATATTCTGCAATTTTCAAACTTGAGAGCTAAGGAATGAACCCAAATGTTTTCTTGAAGGTTTTTCACCATTTTTGAGGCTAAAGGTAAGGTTTTAACTCCCCAAATCTATTTTTCGATCCGTAGAACGTAATCTAATGGGTAATTATCAATGGGGGAGGGTTTTGATCTAGAATTTATGGTGGAAACAACCCTAATTGGGATATTGGGATCATGGGTTTGATCTAGGGTTGATAGGACTGTTGGTAATTTAGGTAATTAGTTATAGTTTATTGATTCCCATATTATATTAATTGTTTGTAGACTAAGAACAAGCGGAACAAATCCAGAAAGGGAAGAATTAAATTTCTTAGAGGATTCAAGCTTGATTCGAGGTAGGTGATGGTTGTGATTTCATGTTGTGTGATGTATGTTTGTTCTTGCTTCATTATAATACATGTATGTATGCAAATGTTGCATTATTGATCACACTAATGGTAAATGAGGATAGATGAATAATGAATGCCATGAATCATGACTTGACTGTATGATTTGAGAATATACTTGTGATTGTGATTGTGTCTTGTTGAATGGATCGGGTGTTGCGTTCCGACAACCTAACTTGGATTGGTTGCCACGTTTCGGCATAGATATGGGATCAGTTGCCACGTTACGGCATAAACATTGGATCGGGTACCACGAACCATACACTAACAGTTTGGGTTTGGGTTCCATGAGAGGACCATGGACTTGGCATAACTGTGTAATTGAGAATTATGAACTTGATCATTATTCGTAAATGATATTGATATTGTATATGTTCGATGTATGCATGTTATTATTATGTTGTAATGACTTGTGTATGTTGTACTTAGTGGGATAGCGGTGTGATCCTTCCAGTATACTCTGGTTGTGTACTGATACTGCACTTGATCTTTCTTTGTTGAGTACAGGGCATCTTCAGGCGGCTATTGACACACCTCGCTTAGAAGATCAGTGATCGTTCGAATTCAAGGGTGAGCTAGTTCTTTCGGGCTGCCATGAGTTCTCTTTCTGTTTAAGTCCACATTTCAGACTTAGACTTTCTAGTTAGTTATTAGTACATTAGTTTGGGGTTGTAACTCCTCTTGTTTAGACTTATGGATCTTGTTAGAGTTTTGGTATGTTGACTTTCATGTTCTAGGTGATACTTCCGCATTTGTTTAGATGTTAGACTTTTGTTGGACTTTATGGGAACTCCCTAATTTTTTTCTTAGCATTTAACTTATTTCCGTAACTTAAATGCCTTAGTATTTTGATTAAAATTGGTTAGCTAATTAGTATTTATGGTTCTCCCATCGGAGGGTTTGTGTGGGTGCCTATCACGATGGTCTGGGTCATGATAAAGTTGGTATCAGAGCCTATGTTCGTTGATCTCGATGTACCAAAACTAGTCTAGTAGAGTCTTGAGGAACGGTATAGAGACGTGTTTACTTTTCTTCGAGAGGGTATAGGACTTTAGGAAATCTCTCTGTTTTCTCTTGTCTCTTTTCGTGCTATAACTTGATTCCAATTGGTATCTGGCGATTCAAATTGGTATCTAACCTCCTTCACTCTTCTGTCCGCAGATGGTTAACACTACATTCAATGGCGTCAGGCCCGTAGCTCCCGTTAATGCTCCAGCTAAGAAATCTATAGTGAGAGGTCGCGATCGAGGCATAGGTAGAGGAATAGCAAGGGGTAAAGGCCGTGGAAGAGTAACACCTACTAGGGATGGAGCTCCTGTTGAGAATTCTCCTAGAAATGAGAACCCTCATGCGCATCATGAAGATATATACGAGAATGTGGAGGTTGAGAATGAGGAGGATGTTGGACAAGAGGAAGAAGTGCAGGCTGAGACTACAAGTATCCCTCTCTTAGACCCAGTGTTAGCTCAACATATTATGTCGTTCTTGAAAGGATTGGCTGGTCCTGGAGTGCTGCCCTTTGTTTAAGCAACTCAGGCTCCCGCCCATCCCCCTATTGATAACATTGTCCCCAAGGTGGGTGGAAATGTAGGTAATGATGCTTTCTTCCGTCCTTTGTTGGGTCCTGTTATGACTGGTAATGAGCATGAAATGTTGACTAAGTTTTTGAAACTAAAGCCTCATGTATTTCTTGGTTCTAAGAGTGAGGATGCTTATGAGTTTATTTTAGATTGCTTTAGAGGCTTCATAAGTTGGGAATTATCCATCAGCATGGATTAGAGTTCGTGACCTTCCAGCTTCAGGGTGAGGCTAATCAGTGGTGGAGAGCTTATGTGGAATACAGATCTTTAACTTTACCCCCACTCTTTTGGACTCAGTTTCATGTTCTGTTCTTAGAAAAGTATGTGCCCTGGACTTTGAGAGATCGTAAGAAAGATGAGTTCATGGCTTTGGAGCAAGGTGGTATGACTGTGGCTGCTTATGAGGCTAAGTTCCATGCTTTGTCTAGATATGCTACTCAATTGGTGACTATTGAGGAAAAGAAGATTCATTTGTTTGTTAGGGGACTGAATTCTGAGTTACAGGTATTGTGTGTTCATATGACCTCAGCAGGAAAAAGTTTTAATGAAGTGACAAACATTATGAAGAAAGTGGAGGGGATGAGGCGAGACAGTCAGGCTAAGGCATTGGCTAAGAAAGCCAAAAATTCAGGTAGCTTTCAAGGATCTTACTCCAGAGGTTTAGGGAGGCCAACTCTTGTAGCTCGGCCAATTCAATCCGCTATGCCCGCTTCTAGAGGTAATAACTCTGGAACTCCACCTAAAAATTTGATTCAAGATAGCCAGGGAGCTGCACCTTCGGCGGGCAGCATGCCATCTTTTGATCGTATTTGCTACAATTGTAGAGAACTTGGGCATATGAGGAGAGATTGTCCCCGCTCCCGCATGCTGTATTCCGTGCAGCAGCAGTCTAGAGTAATGGTACCCGCGGTAAATGGTAATAAGGGTCGAGGGCATCCATAAGGTGGGAGAGGAGGAAATCAACGAGGCCGCGGAGGTAGAGAAAATGGTAACACAGGAAGAGGTGAAGTGAAGCCAGGCAGGGAAGTGGTCTGTCACGATGATAGGGCTCAGTGTTACGCCTTTCCGGGAAAGACCGAGGCAGAGGCGTCTGACGCAGTGATCACATGTACTCTTTTTGTTTGTGACCGGATGGCTAATGTGTTATTTGATCAGGGTTCTACTTATTCTTATGTTTCCGTGCATTTTACCTCAGCATTTGCTATGATTTGTGATATACTTGATGCCCCGATCCATGTTTCTGCCCCAGTTGGAAAGTCTATCATAGTCACCCACGTCTATCGTGCTTGTCCTATTTTGTTTATGGATTTTAAGATTTGGGCTGATTTGGTCATTTGAGATATGACTGACTTTGATATAATCTTAGGCATGACTTGGTTGTCCCCATATTATGTCGTGCTTAATTGTAATACTAAGTCTGTAACTCTAGAAATTCAGGGAAGGGAAAAATTAGAGTGGGAAGGGGTGTACAAACCTAAGCAAGCTAAGATCATATCCTCCGTTTGGGCTAGAAAACTGGTAGGGCAGGGTTGTTTGGCTCATATTCGAGATGTTGAGGTTAAGTCTCCATCTATTGAGTCTATTCTTGTGGTGACAAAATTTAAAGAAGTGTTTCCTACAGATTTGTCTAGTATGCCTCCGAATAGAGATTTAGATTTCTGCATTGATCTAGAACCTGGTACTCATCCCATTTCCATCCTTCCCTATCGCATGGCTCCGGCAGAATTAAGAGAGCTCAAGGCTCAAATCGAAGAACTTTTTGATAAGGGATTCATTCGTCCTAGTGCTTCCCCATGGGGTGCTCCAATTTTGTTTGTTAAGAAAAAATATGGTAGTATGAGGATGTGTATAGATTACCGACAATTAAATAGGGTCACCATTCGAAACAAATACACATTGCCTCACATAGATGATCTTTTTCACCAATTGCTATGTACATCAATTTTCTCTAAGATTGATCTAAGGTCTGGCTACCATCAGTTAAAGATTAAGCATGAGGATGTGCCCACGACGATGTTTAGAACCCACTATGGGCACTATGAGTTTCTAGTTATGTCTTTTGGTTTGACTAATGCGCCTGTAGCTTTCATGAGTCTAATGAACGGTGTGTTCAAGACATTTCTTGATTCGTTCGTTATAGTCTTTATTGATGACATTTTGGTCCATTCAAAAAGTGAGAAAGAGCATGCCGACCATCTTTGTATTGTTCTGGGTGTTCTAGGGAAACAAAAATTGTATGCAAAATTTTCTAAGTGTGAATTTTGGTTGACTTTGGTTGCATTTTTGGGGCATGTAGTTTCGAAAGACGGGGTAATGGTAGATCCTCAAAAGATCGAAGCGGTTAGGAATTGGGTTCGACCAAGTTCCGTGACTGAAATTAGGAGTTTTGTGGGGCTCGCTAGCTACTATCGTCGATTTGTGAAGAACTTTTCTTCTATTGCCACTCACTTGACAAATTTGACCAAAAAAGGAGATACAATTTGAATGGACTGAAAAATGTGAGGAGAGCTTCCAAAAGCTCAAGACTCTTTTGACCACCGCACCTATTCTAGCATTACCGGTTGAAGGTAAAGATTTTATTGTTTATTGTGATGCTTCACATTCTGCTTTGGGTGCTGTGTTGATGCAGGATAAAAATGTTATAGCTTATGCATCGCGTCAATTGAAGGTGCATGAGAGGAATTACCCAACACATGATTTGGAGTTGGCAGCGGTATTGTTCACTCTTAAGATCTGGCGGCATTACCTCTATGGTGTTAAGTGTGAGGTGTTTACTGATCATCGTAGTTTGCAGCATGCATTCACTCAAAAGGATCTGAATTTGAGACAGTGGAGGTGGATAGAGTTACTTAAGGATTATGATGTGACCATTGAATACCATCCGGGTAAGGCTAATGTTTTGGCAGACGCTTTGAGTCGAAGGGCGGTGAGTATGGGTAGTGTAGCTTGCTTGAGTGTAACCAAGCGACCTTTGGCTAAACAAATTCAGACCTTGGAGTCTAAATTCATGAAGTTGGGCATCTAAAAAAATGGTGGGGTGTTAGCTAGCATTGAAGTTAGGGCCACGTTCATTGAGGAGATCAAAGCCAAACAATTTGAGGATGAAAATTTGAATGAACTCAAGAAGAAGAATGCAATTGGTAAGGCACAAGAGACCACTCTTGATGCGGAAGGTGTGCTCAATTTTAAAGGAAGTATTTGTGTTCCTTAAGTTGATGACCTGATTCAGAAATGGTTGACGGAATCCCATGGTTCGCGATATTCCATTCACCCAGGTGTGACTAAGATGTACCGAGATTTGAAGCGAATTTATTGGTGGCCGGGCATGAAGAAGGATATAACAGAGTTTGTGGATAAGTGTCAAAATTGCCAACAAGTGAACTATGAACATCAAAGGCCTACAAGTTTGCTTCAGAGAATGCCAATTCCGAAATGGAAGTGGGAAATGATAGCCATAGATTTCGTGGTTGGTCTTCCCAAGACTTTAAGGAAGTTTGATTCTATTTGGGTAGTGGTTGACAGATTGACTAAGTCAGTCCATTTTATTTCGGTAAGAGTAGATTATAATGCTGAACAATTGGCTAAGGTGTATGTGAAAGAGATAGTGAGGTTGCATGGGGTGCCCCTCTCTATCATCTAAGACCGGGGTACGCAGTTTACCTCCAAGTTTTTGAGGAAGTTACATGATTAATTTGGCACACAACTCACTTTTAGTCCAACTTTCCATCCACAGACGGACGGGCAGTTAGAGAGGACTATTCAAGTGTTCGAAGACATGTTGAGGGCATGTGTGATTGATTTTGGAGGGCATTGGGATAAATTCCTACCTTTGTGTGAGTTCTCCTATAATAATAGTTATCACTCCAGCATTGATATGACACCATTTGAGGCACTTTATAGGAGGGGATGTAGATCACCCATAGGATGGTTTGAGGCTGGAGATATGAAACCTTTGGGGGTTGATTTAGTGAAGGATGCTCAAGATAAAGTGAGGAGCATCCAAGCTAAGCTTTTAGTGGCCCAAAGTAGACAGAAAAAGTATGCGGATCATAAGGTAAGAGACATGACATTTCAGACTGAATGTTCTTCTTAAGGTATCACCCATGAAAGGGGTGATGAGATTCGACAAGAAGGGCAAGCTAAGTCCGCGATACATTAGTCCTTTTAAGGTTCTTGAATGTGTAGCGTCAGTGGCTTATAGACTGGCCTTACCTCCTAACCTATCGAGATTTCATCTGGTATTTCATGTGTCCATGTTGAAGAGATATCATGGTGACGAGGATTACATCATCAAATGGGAATCAATTGTGTTAGATAAGGACCTCCAATATGATGAGGAACAAATTGCATTTCTTGATCGAGATGTGCGTAAGCTGAGGGCCAAGGAGATTAAGTTCGTGAAAGTTGAATGGAAGCATCGTCCAGTTGAGGAAGCTACATCAGAAATCGAGAAGGATATGAGAGACAAGTATCCCCAGTTGTTCGTCGATTCATATACTACTTCATCCTTTCCTTAGCCTATTTTTTCGAAGTTTGTTACTCGAGGACGAGTGATGGGTAAATTCGTATCTATTGTAATGACTGGTTTTCGTCGTTATTGATAAGCCAACGGGAAATTTTTTTGGGCCGGAAAACTTTTTCGTAGTAACTTGGGATTTCCCAACCTAGTTCAGATTTGGACGAAATTGGAGTTAGTAAGGCTTAGGGAAATCTTGTAGCAATTGGGTGATTTAATTATGATTTTAATTACATGAGTAGATAGATAAGGCGTTAAGGAACCTGTACGACTTTACATAATTGAATTCGGGTGAGTAGAACTCCCGAAACTGATCTTAGCGTTAATGGGTAGTTTCTGAGTGTCGTTGGTTCAAGGTGTGTTGTGAAATAGGGGTATTGAAATTATTAAATTGCTCATGGTTTCCGTGCCAACCGCTAAAATGGGATTTCTGCCGCCAGGGCGGGGCTGCTATAGCGGGGTGAGTGCCACCATAGCGTGACAGATGCGACTTAAAGTCAGAAATAAACCCCAAAAACATTTTATTCTACAATTTTTGAACTTGAGAGCTAAGGAATAAACCCAGGTGTTTTCTTGACGATTTTTCACCATTCTTGAGGCTAAAGTTAAGGTTTTAACTCCCCGAATCCATTTTTTGATCCATAGAACGTAATCTAATGGGTAATAATTGTTGGGGGAGGGTTTTGATCTGGAATTTATGGTGGAAACAACCCTAATTGGGATATTGGGATCATGGGAATTGGAAAAAGCCCTAATCTGGGTTTGATTTAGCGTTGATATTATTGGTTATAATCTGGGTAGTTGGATCTTATTTATTGATCGTCATATTATTATGATTGTTTGTAGACAAGAACAAGCAAAAATAATTCGGAAGGGGAAGAATCAAGTTTCTTAGGGGATTCAAGCTAGTTTCGAGGTAGGTAATAGTTGTGATTTCATGTTGTGTGATGCATGTTTGTTCTTGCTTCATTATAATACATGTATGTATGCGAATGTTGCATTATTGATCACACTAATGGTAAATGAGGATAGATGAATGATGAATGCCATGAATCATGACTTGATTGTATGATTTGAGAATATACTTGTGATTGTGATTGTGTCTTGTTGAATGGATCGGGTGTTGCGTTCTGACACACTAACTTGGATTGGTTGCCATATTTTGGCATAAATATGGGATCGGTTGCCACGTTACAACATAAATATTGGATCGGGTACCACGAACCGATACACTAACAATTTGGGTTTGGGTTCCATGAGAGGACCATAGACTTGGCATAACTGTGTAATTGAGAATTATGAACTTGATCGTTATTCGTAAATGATATTGATATTGTATATGTTCGGTGTATGCATGTTATTATTATGTTGTAATGACTTATGTATGTTGCATTTAGTGGGATAGCCGCGATATCCTACTAGTACACTGTGGTTGTGTACTGATACTAGACTTGCTCTTTCTTTGTTGTGTACAGGGCATATTCAGGCGGCTATTGACACACCTCGCTTAGAAGATCAGTGATCGTTCGAATTCAATGGTGAGCCAGTTCTTTCGGGCTGCCATGAGTTCTCTTTCTGTTTAAGTCCACATTTCGGACTTAGACTTTCTAGTTAGTTATTAGTACATTAGTTTGGGGTTTTAACCCCTCTTGTTTAAACTTATGGATCTTGCGTTAGAGTTTTGGTACGTTGACTTTTAGGTTCTAGGTGTTACTTCCGCATTTGTTTAGTTGTTAGACTTTTGTTGGAGTTTATGGGAACTCCCTATTTTCTTTTCTTAGCATTTAACTTGCTTCCGTAACTTAAATGCCTTAGTATTTTGATTAAAGTTGGTTAGCTAATTAGTATTAATGGTTCTCCTACTGAAGGGTTAGTGTGGGTGCCAATCATGATGGTCTGGGTCATGACAGGTGTGTTGCAGAGTTCGTTGCTAAGTCCCCGAATTGCCAACAAGTCAAGGTCGAGCACAAGAGGCCCAGTGGTATGCATCAGAACATAGATCTTCCTGAATGGAAGTGGGAGATGATCAATATAGATTTTATTACTGGTTTACCCTGGTCTCGCATGCAACATTATTCAATTTGAGTGATTGTAGATCGTATGGCTAAACTAACCCATTTCTTACCGATAAAGACTACCTTTTCAGCAGAGGATTATGCCAGATTATATATTCAAGAGATAGTAAGACTTCATGGAGTTCCGGTATCCATCATTTCAGATAGAGGTGCGCAATTCACCGCACAATTTTGGAAGTCTTTCCAGAAAGGCTTGGGTTTGAAGGTACATTTGAGTACTGATTTCCATCTTAAGACTGATGGTCAAGTAGAGCGCACAATTCAGACTTTAGAGGATATGTTGAGGTCGTGTGTGATCGGTTTCAAGGGTAATTGGGATAATCACTTACCTCTTATTGTGTCACGCCCCGAGCTACCCCCAGTACGCGGACACGGGACGTAGGATCACGAGTGACCCCAATCTAACCCTGCTGGAATATCATAAGAATACTGAATAAACTGAAGTAAGAAAATACTGTGCGGAAGCTAAATCATAAGATAAACTGAAAAGATGGGGAAAACCATATACTATCTGAATATATGAAAACTGAGAGTTTAACAATGGCTGAAAAGTCAAACTCAAATACTAAAGTTGAAACTAACTATGTCTGAAATAAGCCTCTACTGACTAGAAATGTTGGGATATGCCCCAACTAGATCTAGCAAATACTGAAAACTAAAGACTAAAACCAAAGGAAGATAATCATGTCAATCATCCCCGAAGAATGAGGACTCACCACTAATGCTGCAGAACTGAAGATCGGCAATAGATCTATGCATGATTTGGAAGCTGAGAACCTAAACCTACATCAGGAGAAGATGTAGCGCAGAGTATGCGTCAGTACTTGAAAGGTACTGAACATACAAGATAGAGTAAAGATGAACAATAAACATAACTGAGCCAAAGCATATATCTGAGCAATGATATGAGATAAACATGATACTAAACTGAGAATACTGAACATGAACTAACTGAATGCAATGACCAAGTTTTATAACATGCTGAGTTTGAAATCTGACTGTAACTGATAACATGGTCAATGCAATAGAATCTGACTGAACTGTGGGAGCTACTAATAACCGACATGAAACCACATGATCTAAATGTGGAGTCCGATGTATACTCCCCATTGAGAGGACCCAATATACCCTGCTAGAGGTATAGAGGCATGACTGGCGTGATCACTAAAATGATGCCCACAGATGGGACTTACAACCTACGGGGCACATAGTTCTGGGACTTCAGGGTGACTGACCCTAGTCTACTCGGTATTAATCTTCTCCCATTTGATTATGTAATTAACAATTTATGACTGAAATTCTGTAATACTGGATAGCTCAAAAATACTGACATGCTAACTCTGAGAATGCAACAATTATATCTGATAATGTGACATTCGTAAACTGAAGCATGTATAACTGAATAAACTGGCATAGTAAGTGTAATTCATGAACTAAAAGAACTACATAGCTAGGGTTCTGAATTTATGAAAGAATCTATGCAAAACAATACTAATATCATGATAATCTTATTAGGAACATCAAGAGTTAATTCATAATAATTTGCTAGAATTCTAGAAACCCTACGTCTAAATAATATGGAGGGAATCAAGAATCTGACTGAATTCTAAGGACCTAATGGGTGAAAGGAACCCACTAGTAAAATCCCACATACCTAGTGACGAATTCCACGGAGAAATCTTTCGATTTCGGGACTGGAACTGATGAAAACTTGTTGCGTTTTGGAAATAGGGCTGGTCGACTCTTTCGATTTCTTCTCGTTCAAATTGATGAATTTTTAGGAGAATGAGTTGACTTGGGTAAAGTCTGATTAAGTTAGTAGGATAAAACTGACCAAAACTATGTAGTTTAGGGTTTAAATGACGTAGTTTAGGGGTCCAACGCATAGGAAAAAGACCAAACGACCCTTGACTTAACTGCTGTCGGGACCAACCGACGGAACTGACCGATGGACCGTGGCTAGACCGACGGTCTGTGCTGGTCGGCCGTCGTTCGGCGATTGGGAGTTGAACAATGGGGGTTTGACCTACGGCCCTAGACCACGGACCGTGGTCTGGCCTATGGTCCGTAGGTCCTGGCGTAGGCGGACCCTCAACTGATTTTCTGGGGGGTTCTGGGACTGAAAGCTGGGGGGTGACCCATGACCCTGGACCACGGACCGTGGCCTGACCTATGGTCCGTAGGTCCCGACGTGGGTGGACCCTTAGCTGGATTTCTGGACTACTTCTAGGGAGGGCTGCAGGTGGCCATCCACGGACCACCAGAATGGACCGTGGGTCACCCTACGGTCCATGGGTGGCAACCGTGGGTTGCACCTGCAACTTCTAGAAATCTGTTGGTTGGTCTGTTTTGGATACAGGGTGTTACACATTGAGTTTTCTTACAACAACAATTATCACTCTAGCATCCAGATGGCTCCTTATGAGGCTCTTTATGGGAGAAGATGTAGATCTCTTATTCGATAGTTTGAGGTTAGTGAGGCTAAGTTGATAGGACCAGACTTGATTCATCAAGCTATGGAGAAAGTGAAGATCATTCAAGAAAGATTGAAAACAACGCAAAGTTGTCATAAATTCTATATTGATTTTAGGATAGGAGACTTGGAGTTTGAGGTGGACAGTTGGGTGTTGAGATGAATGTCACATGTTTCCACCTTTAGTCTACTTAGAGTAATGTCATTCGAGGACAAATGTTCCCAAGGGGGAGATATTGTAACATCCCGACTTAGAAAGAACAACATTTAGAAGGAACTAATTTGGAAAGAGCCAAATTGAGAATTTGGCAAGTTATGCTTAAGTTGTGAGTTTTGGGTCAACTTCAAACGACCATAACTTTCAGCATATGATGATTTACGTGGCGCATAAGATATCAAATGAAATTTCTTTGAATCATCTTTCCAAAGCCACTAATTTTGCTAAATTTTGAGTTCGGATGAGGGAGATATGTTTGTTTGAAGTCAGCCCATCTAATTAAGGAAATTTACCCAAATTAATGAGGGGTATTTTGGTATTTTCCTTACCCCATCAGCTTAAAACATTTTTAGTAATATTTTAAGGGTCAAAACTGATTTGGGTCAGTTTTCACAATCCTAAATACGCTTAGGGTTTTGAGAAGAGTTCAAGAGGAGAAAAAAGGAAAGGTTCAAGGCGTTCATCAAGATTTGTTGGACATGTTGAGGAATTACGCCAAATTAAGGTATGTAAGCTCTCATAGTGTTGGGTTCGTTCATCCATATGCCAATCATGTGATTTGAAATCCGTAATTTCATTCTTGAGGCTGAATGACTTGAGTTCTTGAAGAGTTTCTTGAAGTTTCGTTCTTAAATCGTTAATGATGAGTTTGATGAGTTCTTGAGATGAATGTTAGGATTTTGAGATTTTTTTTAGTATATTTTCGTGTAGTTATGTTGGATATTCGAATCTAAGTGAGTTGGGAAGAAACCATTCGATTCTAAGCGAATTAGGGCCAAACAAACGAAGAAGAAAATTTGTCGGAATGTTCTGAGGAGAGGCTAGGGCGGCGCGCCGGCAATGCGGCCCATTTGAGTTCTAAAGTTTAGTGGCTGGCGCCTCGTGCCAGCAGTGCGCCAGGGTCGCCTGCCCCCACCCTTTTTTTGTCGTTTGCTCCGTCTAAGTCCTTTTAAAGTGTACCTTTACTCCTTTTTTATTCTAACTACTCTAAACTACATCTAAACATCAAGAGATCCTTCATAACATGAATCATAACCCTTGAATTCATAATTCAAATTCAAGGTAGAGTTAAGAGTAAAGTCTTGAGAATTCTTTTGAGTGATTTTGAGAAGTCTTTTACAATCTTTTAAAACTTGTTTTAAGACTTGAGTACTTGAGTTTGAGGATGAGGAGAGTTGAGTTTAATTTTTTTAATATGAATATATGGGAACTAAGTATTCCCAAGAGTAAATGTTTTTACATTTAAAATGAGAGGAACCATCGATTTCCAAATGAGTTCATGAGGAATTTTTGAATATAATCTCTTTTAAGAGAACCTTTGAGTAATAATCTCAAAGTTTGAGGATGAGGAAATGTTTTTAAATATATGAGCTGAGTATATTTTTGGGAGTAGTACTGAGCACGGATATGGGGACGAGTTCATACAACTCAAAGTCCTCATAAACCATGTAGCCAATGTGGGTAGAAAGGGTCATACTTTTTAGATGATTCCTTATTACTTTTTAAGAATAGCTTAGTGGATCCATTTAGTTGAAGATGTCTTATACTCCGGAAAGGTATAGGACAGTTCTGGCAGCGTGGGCGAGACGTTGTATCATCACATAGCTCATAGATAGTTGTCGGTTAGAGAATCTCCCAAATAGAGTTATTTTGTATTTTTACATACAAACTTAGTTATTATTGTATTTTTAAACACATTGAGTTTTTATCTACTGTTTTAAATGTTTTTATATAAACTGCATCTTTATTGTTGTTTTTATACTGTATTGAATTGAGTATCCATGAGTTGAGGTTGGGTTGAGTATAGTTGAGGTGAGTATGTTTCCTTCTTTCCAAGTTCAAGTTTTCATGTTATGTTCAGTGTTCCCCTTATATGCTCGTACATTCAATGTACTGATTTCATTTGGCCTGCATCGTTTCATGATGCAGATACAGGAGATCAAGGTCATCAACAGGTGCTTCGTTGATACCATAGCAGTTCGAGTTAGCTTTGGTGAGCCTCCTTGCTTTCGGAAGATCCCTTATTTATTTCCATTATTTCAGTTTTTATAGGATGATCGGGGGTCTTGTCCCGACATCCCTCATAGTATTAGAGACTTCATAGATAGACATTAGTAGTTCATGAGTTTTTTTCATTTCCATTGTTGATGTTTGAGACTCTAGTTTCCTTCTTTTGACCAGTTGAATGTTCTTATACATTTCTGAGTTATTATTTTAAAACATCGAGTTTAAAGTTTTACTTTTAAAGTTCTTTTATTGTTGAGTAAGACTTCCGCTGAGTATTGAACAAGACCAAGGGTTCGCTTGGGGCCAGAAATGGTTCTCGAGTGCCAGTTATGTCCAAGGTGTAGGCTCGGGGTGTGACAACTATGGAAGCTTACATACCTTAATTTGGTGAAACAAATCCTCGATTCGTAAGAAATCTTGGTGAATGCTTGAATCCTCCTTGTTTCCTTCTCTTGAACTCCTCTCAAAACCCTAAGCGTGATTTTGAATTATGAAAACTAATCTAAGTCAGTTTAGACCTCTAATTATTTCCAAAAACGTTTAAAGCTAATGGGGTAAGGAAAAGACCAAATACCCCTCTTTAATTCGGGTAAATTTCCTTAACTGGACAGGCTGACTTCAAATGGGTATATTTCCCTCACCCGAACTCGGAATTTAGCAAACTTGGTGGCGTTGAAAAGAGGATTCAAAGACCTTTCATTTTATATCTTATGAGCAGCTTAGCTCATCATGTACGGAAAGTTATGGTTGTTTGAAGTTGACCCAAAACTCACAACTTAAGCTTAACTTGAAGAAATCTCAAATTAGCTCTTTCCAAATTAGTTCTTTCGAAATTTAGTTCTTTCTAAGGCCGAGGTGTTACAAAGGTTCAAACAAGGAAAACAAATAAAAACGCAATATGATTATGAGGATTGTTACAATACTTTAAACCTTTCACATAAATATGAAGGGAAAAAAGCATTTACTTATTCAAAGTTGAAACACCCTTTAGAATGTTCCTAGTTACGTCACTGATTACGTCACTAATTATGTCACTGATAACATTACTCATTACGTCACTGATTATGTACCTAATTACGTAATTAATCACTCATTGATTATGTCACTGATTACGCAATATTAATAGAAAATTATAATATTTCAATAGATAATCTAGACGTGGAGAAAGTAATCTAAGACTAGTCAATTTTTATTTATAAAATATACAATATTTGTCAAATTCAATAATCATTTTTCCTAAAAATCTCAAACAACCAGATTTACTTCTTTATATCATTCTCTTCTATTCATTGACTTGCAATAATTGTTTTTCCCTATTAGTCTTGTCATGTATCCTCTATATAAATTGACAAGCCAAGACTTTTTTTCATAATTTTGATCTTACACTTTGGCAGAGTGATTCTTCTTTTTATAGTATATTATGGTAATTTATTCAATTCACTGTCTTCTTACACTTTGTGTCCTATTTTATGTGAGGAAGTTATTGTTTGGAGTTCAAATAATTTTTTAATTATAATTTTTGCATATTTTTATATTTTAAAGCATTAGATATTTTGTCTATTTATTGTACTTTTCGTGTAGTTTTTTAATGCATACATTTTCTTTTAATTATTTTGAAGAATCTATACCGTATACAATATCAAAATTAATTGTTTTGACCCTCATACTTCGATCATTTTAAATAAATTGAGACATAATGAGTGTTTACTTATCCAAAGATGGAACACCCTTCACAAAAGTTTAATCAATGTCACTAATTATATCATGTCAATGCAAAAGTATAATTATTCAATATATAATCTAGACACGAAAAAGGTAATTTAAGACTTGTCATTCTTTTCTTATTTCATAAAATGTTCAATATTGGCTAAAGGTATTATTTTTTTCCTAAAAATCTTAAACAACCAAATTTGTTTCTTCAAATTATTCTCATTTATTCATTCACTTAAAATAACTAAGTTTTACTTGATTTTTTTTTCCATATAAGTCACATGTTCTATTTACTGTACGTAGATCCACAAGCGAAGACCCTTTTTTTTTTAAAAAAAAAAATATCTATTTTTTGAAATGGTTTTTGTCTTTTGCGATATATCATGATACTTTAATCGCTCGAATGTCTTCCTCAGTTCCATGACTTAATATTGATTTTTGAGAAATCATGGCAAATTTTTTTATCTTTTGAATATTTTATATACGATACGTGACCAATTTCATTTTTTTTTTAATGTCATACACTTCTAAATAAGTTTGAATAGTGAAAAAGAATCTTATTTGTATGATTTCAATCTGACTTTATAGTCCTGTGATATTTTTCAGTTGTAATTCCTTTTATTTTGTTAAGATCCTTCTTTTTTTCATATAATTCCCTTTTTTCTTTGTGAGATGAAAATAATGAGTCGTTAAAGATGTTGATAAAAAAATTGAAATAGTTTTTTACTTATTTCTTCTTTTAATTTTTGTATAAATAATTTTTGCTTTTTCATATACTTATCTCCATTTGTTTGCAGTCTTTCAAATGCTCATGAGAAAAGAAAAGTGATTTAGAGGCAAGGGTTCAAACATCAACGGTTTCTTTAAGTCAATCATTGGATGTTGCAAGCATAACGGTAAGATTTTTGATGAGTCATTTTTCTCTTATTCTATTTTAATTTTGAGAAAAGACATAAAGTCACCACTGAAGTTGTTTCGAATTTTCAAAAAGACACCTTAACTTTGTTGGTGTCCTATTACCCCACGAAACAATCTAAATCCACAATAAATATACCCTTTTGACTAATTTTAACACCACTCGTTTTGTCACGAAATTTGGGCGCGTGAAGGACTGTTCATACAACTTTAGACCTACGTAAAATTGTCATTTGGCACTCCCAATTTGACTTATTTTGAAAAAAATATAAAACCCATGTATTTAAAACTTTTTTAAGCTTTATTAGAAATAGTTTTTAATTTTCAAATCTTTTTTCTCATCTTCCCCACCATCATTAGCTTACCCATATTTCTTGGGCATCTATGTCTTCCTTCATTTTTTTTTAAAACTAATGTTATTGTGTTCATTCATATTCTATTTATTTTTTTTGAAAAACAAATTTGTTTAGTGATTTTATTCCTCCTACAAATCAGGTTTGGGATTTGGGAATAGTGAAACTATGAAAAACTCAATTTGGGAGTAAGAAGTTGGAGAAGGAGATAATTTAAATGTCAGATTTTGACTTGGTGTTATTTTATGTATTTAGATTTTGATTATTTGACGATATTTATTTTCATAAATAAATTAATTGGTGGTAATTTGACAAATAATTGGTAATGTTGCCGGGAAATTTCGTCCCGCCACAGCGGGTTTGGCGATTGTTCTTCGTGACGAAAGGAATGGCAAAAGCTAAGAATAGAGATTGAGGCGAAGAAGAAAGAAAAACAGAAAAAAAAAAAAAAAAAAAGGAGAAAAAAGGAAAAAGAAAAAGAAAAGCAAAGAAATCTAATAAAAATAATTAAAATTTACTTTTAACACATGTCAAGTGACTATTAGTATGTGACTTACAAATATTTTTGTATAAGTGGTACTGGGTGAAAAATGGGGTATACATACTATTGTGAAGTTGTTCAATGGGGTAATAGAACACTCGCAAAATTAAGGTGTCTTTTTGAAAATTCGAAACAACTTCAATGGTGATTTTATGTCTTTTCTCTTTAATTTTTTATATTTTTTTCATTTTTGAAGAGGTTCTTAATAGTCTGTACCATTTAACTATGATTTTAATGTTTTGACTTGAATAATTAAGTATTTAACTAACATGTGAGTAAAATTTTATTATGATTTTATTATGTATCCCTAATTCCTATACTTATTTTATACTTACATCTATTTTCATGAATCAATAATTTGCATAATCTCAACCTTTTAAGTATGCTTACCATTCCAAATAACTTATTAGAGATACTAACACCTCTGTACAATCTTTAAAAACTATAACATAGGAAAAGGTGTTGATAGAATTTTTAAATATTGTCCATTGGAGTCATTTTGAGAAACAGTTTCAGCATCCTTATGATATGATGCTCATTCAAATGTTGAAACTTTTACATTCTTAGTAAATATAGTTATACAACATCATATTTTTTGCAGTTCAAATGTTAAATATATTTTTTAGTATAACAATGTGATAATAGTTATTGAGGTTGTTTAAGGTGCTCTTTCGTTTGGATATGACCTATGTTCTAGAAAAATGCACATGGACTAATCCTATTCTCTTTTGTTTTTTCCAATCTTATTTGGAAAAGGATTGAAACTTTAGTTCTGTTTGGGATTTGTTGCTTTAGTAGAAAGCACCACCCATTATCTATAAATATTACAACTTGGAGAATCATTTAATGCTCAGTGGTACTTCTCTTTGAAAGACATAAGCAAATAAGCATGATTGTCATGCCCCGAGGCTACCCTTACACATAACACGGGACCTAGGATAACAAGTGACCCCAAGCTAACCCTGACTTTGGCACATATCAAGCATGCTGAAAATATATCTAAGTAAATCATACACTACGCAAAGCTAAAAACAGTGGATATCTGTAAAGGGGAAAAATCAACTAGTCTGAATATATAGAACATAATAAGATAATAAGAGTTTAATGATGACTGAAACAACATTTAAGAACTTTAGTTGAATCTACTACTATGTCTAAAAAGTCTCTAACTGAATGGAGTTTTTGGGACATGCCCCAGCTAACTCTAACAAGACTAAAACTGAAAATAAAGCTTAAAAGATAAAATATGTGTATAGTCCTCGAAGTAGGAGGACTTAACACTGAAGTTGTTGAAGTCGGACTGAGAATCAAATTACGCATGATCTGGATGTTGAACGCTTGGACCTACATCATAAAATGATGTAGCGTAAAGTATGCATCAGAACATGGAATGTAGTGAGCATGCATGATATAGATATGTTAAGCTAAACAAAGTATATAAGCTGGACAATGCATAACTGAGCAATGATATAATCTGAACAAGGATATAGATATGTACTAAAGTATAACTGAAAACCAAACTCGATGCAATGACCCAGTACTAATCATGAAGATAACATGTTGACTGATTACTGAAGTAAATACTGAAAACCTGGTCAATGCACTAAGAGTCTGACTGTGGGAGCTACTAATAACTGACATAAACCATATGAACTAAACGTGGATTCTGATGTATACGCCTCATAGAGAAAACCCAATATACCTTGCCAGGGGTATAGAGGCATGACTGTGGCGTGATCACTAAATCTGATGCCCGATCAATGGGACTTATAAGCCTATGCAGGCACGTAGTTGTGGGACTTTGAGGGTACACTGAACCCTAGTCCGACTCAGTGCTAAGTCTACTCCCAACTGAATATTCATGAAGCTAAAATGTACTAAATACTGAATAGCTCAAAACACTAACATGCTAAATGAGAATGCAACATTTATATACTGAGAATATGACATTCGAAATCTGAAGCATGAATTTTTGTCTGGTTTGCCTAGCAAGTATAATTCATGAACTATTATAAATTTACACGAGCCAGGGTTCTGATTGCTATGCATGGAATTATACTAAATTATCAAGAAACAAGTTATTTGGATCAAAGGAACCATAATCACAATAAATCTTGAAAATCTAGAAACCCTAGGTCTGAATAGTTTGTGAGAATCTGAAGAACTAAGTAAATTCTAGGGACGTAATGGGTGAAAGGAACCCACTAGTGAAATCTCACATACCTGGTGACTAAATCTACAGAGAAATCCTTTGGATTTTGAGGCTGAACTTCGAAGAACACGCCTGCTTGTTCTTGGGAGAAACAGTCCACTTTTTCCTCTTTTTTTCGCTCTAAGTTGGGTGATATTTGGAGAATGGGGGTTCTGGGTATTGGCTGACTAGATTATTAGGCTTAGACTGGGTAAAATGACGTAGTTTAGTTTAAGTGCCCAATGAATAGAAGAAAAGACCAAAACGACCCTGACTTAAAACTGACGAAGTGACCTTCAAGATGGGACTGATGGACCGTCAATAGGACCACGACCCGTCAACTAGGTCGTGGTTATGGACTTGCCCAACATGTCTCTACTGGCGTAAATTTTTACTCTGAGCTTGGATTTTAGCAAACTTAGTAGCGTTGGAAAGAGGATTCAAATATCTTTAATTTGATAGGTCATGGGCCATCTAATTCATTTTGTGCTAAATGATATGACCGTTTGAAGTTGACTCATACTTAAAGGATAAACTACCCCATTCATGGTCCACTATACGGATCGTGTGAAGCACCACGGGCTGTGTATGCCACCGTGGTTCTTCATAGTAAGTTGGGTGGTTCCTGGCCGCTTTGACGACCACTTGACGGACCGTGTGGGGTTCCATAGCCCGTGAAGGGATTTGTGGTCCTCCACATTTTTTGGGTGTGAACCATGATTAGGGTGACGGGTCGTGGTTCCATTCACGGCCCGTGGACCCCTTTGTGGTCCATCCTTTCTCCTTTTGTTCAGTCTTAGGTAGATTTCTGAGGTGTTACAATGACCTTTGAGAGATCTTTCAACAAGAGAGAAGAACAAGATTCTTTTTTGCTGCAATTTTACTTTCCAAGCATCAACCTTCAAACAGTGTTTTCCAATTCGTTAATCGTTGGTCACACTAAAAATTTTATTGAGTGTTCCGAATATCTTGGTCTTTAATTTTAGCGGTGGGGAGCTGATTTAGAGGTCAGAAGCATCCTATTTTAATTCCTACACAACAACTCTGTTTTTCAAGTTTTTTTCTATATAATTTTGTTGGTGTAGCTATTTCTTCTTTGTATTTAAAATTTATCGTGTAGACATTTTGGAGAATATTTATAAATCTCTTATTTTTATAATGGAGCAATTTGGATCTTGGTGACCCTGTGTTTGTTACCTTTGATTTGAAGGTTTTTTGCAAGTTAAATTTGGTGTTATTTATTTTTCCTATTTTCAGGTTTGAGTCTTTCTATATAAACAAGTGATATCAGAGCTTTTATTGTCTATCAATAATTTTTTGAAGGAGGCAAATATGAGAAAGATGGTATGTCTTAATGGGAGTAATTACAACATATGAGAAAAAGCTAGATAAAAAATCTATTGTTCGTGGAAAAGATGTATCTTCCTATTTTCACTACTCATACACTTTAGACTGTTATTGACGAGGGTTTTGAGCACCAAAAAGTATGTGAATATATACTAAAATGGGTGGAAGAGATTTTTTGCAAACTTACAATAAATGAAACGCATGCTAGAATATTGTGGCAAAAGCTGGAGACGTTTTATGCTTCAAAAACTGGCAATAATAGTTGTTCTTGCTAACACAATTGATGACCTTTAAATTCAAGGTGGGAAATCATACTCTTAATCATATAAATGATTTTTAAGGTGTTATTGGTTATCTTTGAGAAATGAGTGTCAATTTTGATGATGAAATATAAGGACTTTGGCTTCTTCATACTCTATCATATTTTTGGAAAATCTTTGTGTTTCTTTGACAAATTTTGCTTCCAGTGGTAAGGTAGCTATGAAATATACAAAAAGTCGTGTATTGAATAAAAGTTAGAAGAAAATGTCAAGCATATCCTCACATTCATATGCTCTCTTCACAGAAGATTGAGGGAGAGATAAAATGTCATGACCCCAACCCACTGTGAGTAACATCAACACTAAAATCGCTAGTGGGAGAACTAACTAACTACCATCATACAATCCAACAACAATCTAAAGTAAAATAATTTTCAATTCTTAAAAGAAACTTTCATAAAATAACAACTGAGTCATAAAAAGTTGCGGAAATATTCTCCCTAAAACCTAAAAGTTTTGTGGCCAAACTCTACATAGTATAAAATAAGGGGATGCAATCCCAACAACAACAAAAATCTAAAGTGTCAAAATCTGAACAGTTGGACTAAGAAATTAAAATAGGATGAATCCATGGAAACCTAGAGGATGTAGATCAAATTTGGATCCATATAACGTAGGAATCACAGTTCTGGTCGTGAAGTAACCACCTAAATATGCTCTGTACTCAACAAGAAAAGAGCAATTTCAATATCAATACACAAATACACAATTTAATAGTAGGATCATCAGTCAACTCTAAGAATATAAATATAAACACATAACTTAAACATAATAAAGAAAAGACAACACATAATCAACCAAGTCATCAATACAACAAAACTTTAGTCACCAATCCAAACTTAATATTTACATGACACATGTCTCACATGATCACAAATAAGCCTGGTTCACTCAAGTAACCAATATACAAGAGAATAGTCAAACATATACTAGGTGTGGTACTCGAGCCAACCGATAGTATCCTGTAATAGACGTGGAACCGAAGTTATGAAATATGAAATTGGATTGAGAGATCAAAACATCATTTTGCTAGGTATTTTACAAAATCAGAAAATTTGTGCATCGGCGAGCTTGCAAAAGTGAACAAAAATTTGTAGAAACGAATGAACTAGGTAGGTGCAAGTTTCTGATAAGGTCCTTTCTTATAGAAGTTGTTATGACCCTTTTGGTTATTATAGATAAACCAACGGTGAAACAATTTGGGTAAAAAGACTTCTGGGGTAGTGAGTTGAAAATTTTATGCTAGGTCAATCACAAATGAAATTTGAGCAGGGTGAGGTCTAGGTCAATCCAAAAATAGATTGGGAAAAATATCTAAGCTTAGGTTATTTTTTTCTTTTAGCTAAGATGTTAAGGATTCCGTATGGATTTTTGTAAGTGAAATCACGTAAGTAGAACTCTTGATATCGAACTTGGCGTAAGGAGTTAATTTAGAATGTCAAGTTTTGAAGGTGTGTTGCGAAATAGAGACTTTTAGGGACATGTATTAGTTTATGTCTAATGCAAGCCGTTATAATGAGTGGAATGTCGCTACAGTGGAGGGGATTATCCATCTATAGGGGTGATCCTACTATGGTAGCGCTGCTATAGTTGGTTGGGGCTGCTATAACAGGGTTAGTCGTTGTAAATGTAGAATAATACCCTAAAAGAAATTTCTATGATAAAACTTAAATCGTACCTTATATTTCAATGATATCATACCGTATGGTTTCTCATTGTTTATGTATTTTAAAGTTCATTACCAAGTGTAGGAAGTTTATCGGAAGTGACATAGGGTCATTAGGGACCTCTAACAAAAAGCTGAGTTCAAAGCCTTTCCAAATCGATAAGTTTTTTCACGAAATCATGCAAGGGTCAATTTCAAATCACCTTATCTCTTATAATATGAATATTTAGGTGGCCCCTGACCCACAAAATTAAAGGACTATGAGTATTCTTTCCAACTCCAATAAGGTTACCCCAAACGGAGTTCAGAGTAAAACCGTATGACCATTTTACTAGAGACGCTCCAGTTTAAAATTCTATCCAGAAACATGAACTAGCATCTACGGGCCATTAAACCAATTTTGGATCGTAAAACATGCCTGTGGCTTAAGTCAGATGCTTAAATTTTGTATCCGAATTCCATGGATCCAATCCACAATTCATGGATTGTTTTATGAGTCATAAGAGGATTTGTGGCCTATGTATATCATCATGTATTGGGTGTATATCAAAATTTTCAGAATCCATAAAAATGCTATTTTGAGTTTCTTTTCTCACTTTCCACCCCTTGGTGGATCCAACAGTCCCCAAAAGCTCTTTTCAATCCTACTAAGTCTTGGTAAGTATTCTCTATGATTTTACAAAATAAATCCTAAAATTTGTATAAAATTTTAACAATAAATTCTCTTCCTATCTCTAGTGAAATCAAAAACTCAATTCTTTGGTTCAAGACTTGATTTTTATACAAGTCCATCAAGAATTCTTCCTTCCAAATCAATATAATATTACTCCCACAATTTCCTAGTGATTCTAACATATGATTATGTATCCTAAGCAAGAATTCTATGCTGAAAACATGGATATTCAAGAAAAGGATCCAAGAATTTCAAGAAAGGATTTCTTGATTGTCTTCATCAAGTTAGGGTACTTGTAACACCTCGAATTTCGGTAAAGAATGGAAAAAGGGTTTATGGGTTGCAGTCTGGTTCTACTGGTCCCCATCTACGGATCGTAGAAGCATTTACATGCCATATATGGCAGTCGCAGAAAGAGGGAAATATTTTTTTTAAAATCAAGTCTCATTATCTCTTTTACAGTTCACCAGTACGATCCGTCAAGTGATCTACGAGTCGTAGATATGTCTCGTAGGTAGGTCCCAAACTTAGTGAAATTTTAAGGGTCAAGATATGTTTCAACAATTAGTGTCTACAGATTGTAGAAAGTCCTACGTGCCATAGACAGATTTTTTCGGAATTTGGTCCAAGTAATGGGTTTCTAAACTTTTCTACGATTGACCAAGACGGTTCTACGAACCGTAGCTCCAAACCATAGAAATGCTTTGGCAGTTATATTTCAAGAGCTTTTGGGTCTTATCCTAATTGTTTTAAACTAATACTAAGTTGTTTTGTCTTCTAACCTAATCCCTATATAAAGCTTTTAAGTCCTAAAACTACCCACTTCAACCACATTTCCCTAATTCCCCAAAACCTAACAAAATCCACTCCCCAATTTCCTTCTCAACCTAAGGAAGAAGAAAATGCTATAGGATTCACTTCAGTTCTCCGATTCACCATTCTTTTTGGGCTTTGAGTATCAAGGTATGTGATTTATCACCCATGGATTCCATTCCTCCATGGGTCCCTAAGGTTTCCAATTTTCCAATTCAATTTCAATTGATCAAGTTACGATTTCGATTCAATCTTTATGGTTTCTCTTAAATTATGATTTTATTGATGAATCTCTACCTTCCAATGCATGAATTGAATTATTTGCATGATTTTAAGTTGAACTCACATGAAATCATGCTTGATTCATGATTTTGATTAAGTACCCATGATGAATCTTATGAACTATGAATTACAAATTTATGAAGATTTGCATGATTTTAGGAAATTATTGTAAAGTATTTGGGGTTGCTTTGAAAGTAAAGTATCAATTCTATTGTGAAAGGTTTTTTCACATGCTATTATGATCATAATTGTGAAAGGTATTTCTCACATATGGATTCACATTGGTGAAAGGTTTTCTCATCTATGTTGAATTGTGTTTAAGGAGATATTCAATCTTTTGGTCTAAGTGTGGATTGGTATTGATTATTTCCTTTCCTATGTTATATGGATATTTGACTTTTATCTATTCGGTTGGGATTTAAACTTAGCACCGAGAAGGCTTTGAGGTGGAGGCTCAAATAGGGCAGTCTCTAGTAGCAACCTCTAGTCCCAAACTATGTGCCCCTGTACGATTGTCTTAAATGACCTAGCTAGTGGATCCACTTTAGCAAAAGATGATATGTACGGATTCTACCTTGGCAAGTAGATTCCTTTTTTTTCGGTATGAGGGATATACCGGATTCCATGATATAACTCTCATGGTCTTATTGTCAATTAAAGCTAAATATGCCACAAAATTTACTATGTTTCTTCAAACCTTTTCTTATGTTTCCTATTTCAATGTATTGATCATATTTCATGATTTACATGTCATTGCTTCTTTAAAAGCTTTAAAATGTTCAAATCTTGATCATGTCATATATGTTTTAAGCCATTCACGCTACCATGTCTATTTTGTGAATATTTTCTCATACTTAGAACATTTCATGTACTAATGCATACTTGTTCCTACATTGTCTCATTAATGTAGGGTTCGACGCTCCTACCTCTCACCCTTGTGGCTGGATTTCAAGAGATTAGTGAATCCTTATGTTCTGAGGACCGAGACAGTTTTATTTGTTTTATATCTTTTTTAGTTTTTAGATAATGTTTGGACTACTTGTTGCGACTTATGTTAGACTTCCTCTTTTTCAAACTCTTTTGGAATATAAAATTCTATCTTTTGAATTAATTATTTATATTATCTTGTATGATGTATGTCAAGTGTCTTGTGTAGGGCCTCTCGGAGTTCTATACGCCATGTTATACCTAGGGCATACTTTTGGTCGTGACAATACTTCTTCAAGATTTGTGGATAATTTAAAATATGTAAGACTATCATAGTGAGGAATTAAGTCCTTCCTCACACCTTACATCTACAATTTCAGTTAGTAATATCAAACTAGAAGAAAGACGCAAAAATAGATATCGGTAAAGGATAAAATCTCATTATGTTGTGGTTGACAACCAGTGTTTTATTAGGTTCCCCGAAGCCTTGAATGGAATGGATCATTTCCGCTGACGGAATGACCACAAATCCCATTCTAAAAGCTTCTACGATCCAGAAGTTTGCACAAATAGTATAAGATAATGCTCCCTTACATCTTTCTTGTCACGACCCAAAGTATACCTAGGTGTAACATGGCTTATAGGACCCTAAGAGCCCCTACACAAGCCACTTAGTATACATCATACAAGATAAAAGAAAATTCAAAATATAGATTTTGTATGTATCAAAGAGCTTTGACAAAGCAGAAGTCTATCATAAGTCTCAATAGCTATATAATACATCATAAGGGAAGTGATTGGGATGTAGCCCATACATCACATACAAAGTCTAAAAATAGAAATGACATAAAGCTATAAAAATGTCTCAGTCCTCGGATCATAAGGACTCACCAATCTTCAAAGTCAATGAAACTAGCTAGCCATGAGTATGGGAGGTAGGAGCATCGGACCTTACATTTGTGAAATAATGTAGGCACAAGTATGTGTTAGTACATTAAATGTACTAAGTATGGGGCAATATGCATAAAATAGGCATGATAGCATGAATGATTTAAAACATATAGGCATGATCATTCTTTGAACATTAAAAAACTTAAAGAAGAAATGACATGTGAATCATGAAATATGGTCAAATACATTATCATAAAGTACATAAGAAAAGCTTTGAAGAAACATAGTCATTTTGTGGGATATTAGCTTTAACTAACAATAAGACCATGTGAACTATATCATGGAATTTGGTATATCTCTCATACCGATAGAAGGGAAATCTACTTGCCAAGTAGAATCCGTACATATAATCTTTTGCTAAAGTGGATGCACTAGCAAGGTCATTTATGACAATCATATGGGGGCACTTAGCTTAGGACTAGAGTTTGCTACTAGAGACTACCCTATTTGACCCTCCACCTTAAATCCCTCTCGGTGCTAAGTATAAATTCCAACAGAATACATAAAAGAATATTGATATAACATAGGAAAGACAATAATCAATACCATCCACATCTTTCAAGATCAAAACATAGAATAGCTTCTTAAACATAATTCAACATAGATGAGAAAATATTTCACCAATGTGAATCCATAAGTGAGTAAATACCTTTCACAATCATGATCATAATAGCAAGTGAGAAAACCTTTCACAATAATATTGATACTTTCCTTTAAAAGCACCCACAAATTATTTACGATAATTTCATAAAAAACATGCATGTCTTCAAAAATTCATAGTTCATAGGTTCATGAGTTCATCATAGGTTTATAGTTGAAAATAATAGTTTAGACATGGGTCAACATAAGTTCAGCTAAATATCATGTATTAATATTGAATCATGTATTAGAAGACTTAATTAACAATAATCAATCATAATTGGATGAAATCCTTAAAGATTGAATTGAAATACTCACTTAAATAATTGAATTTGATATTGAGAAATTGGAAGCTTTGGGGACCCCATGGAGGAATGGACTCCATGGGTGAATACCCATATATCTTAATGATTGAAGCTAAAAATATAATGGAGGATTGATCAGCTTGAATTAACCCTAGCTTATTCTCCTTCCTTAGTCTTGATAGAATTTGGGGAGAATGAATTTGGTTAGGTTTTGGGAAATTAGGAGAATGGGGTTTAAGTGGGTAGTTTTAGGACCTAAAAGCTTTATATAGGTCATGGGTAGAATAAAATATGACATAGTTTTGATTTTAAAAAATTACTCAACAGCCCCTTAAAATAACTGTCGAAGCCCTTCTACTGTTCGGACCAATGATCCGAGAACTTCCTACGGACCATACTGGTCAACCGTAGAAAAGTTCAGAAACCTTAATTTTGGAGCAAATTTTTAACGGACCATGTCTACAACTCGTAGGTCTTCCTACTGTCCGTAGACACCAACTTGACCCTCAAAATTTAAGTAAGTCTGGGACCATTTACGAGACATACCTATGACTCGTACATAGAATGATGGGCTGTCCTGGTCAACTGTAAAAGGGGTACTAGAATTGATTTTAGAAAAAAAAATTCCCTCTTCCTACGGTTTCCATCTACGAACTGTAAGAGCCTCTTCAGTCCGTAGATGGGACCCGTAGACACAACCTGCAAGACAAAAACTCATTTTCTTTATTTCCATATTTAGAAGTGTTACAATATCTCCCCCTTGGGAACATTCGTCCTCGAATGGAACTCAAGGCAACACAAGGAGGGTAGGGGAAGTGATCTAACAACCTAACAAGAATGCAACTTCATCAAAAGCACCTAACCAAGGAGGAACATCAAAAGCACCTAACCAAGGAGAGTCTAGGTATAAAGGAAAGTCTTTCATAAGGCATACATGAAAATCACACTCAAATGCACATAATCATGAATCAATCAAGCTAATTCATTTTTATCAAAATCATTTTTTTATGAGCATGCATGCATAAGAAAACAAGAGAACAACTAAGACACATGAAACCAAAAGGATGAACCATGAGGAGCTAAATACCTCAAGTTAGAGTATGATCAGAGGGAAAGAGATGGGGATAATGGGACATCATATCGGCCTCGGCCTCCCAAGTAGTACCCTCAACCTATTGATTTCTCCATAAGACCTTTATGGATGCAACTTCCTTATTCCTCAATTTCTTAACTTGCCAGTCTAAAATCTCAACCAGAACTTCCTCATAAGAAAGACTTTCCTTTATACCTAGACTCTCCAATGGTACAATAGACATCGGATCACCAACACATTTCTTCAACAAAGAAACATGGAAAACTAGATGTACCGATGCTAAGTCATTAGGCAAATCAAGTCCATAAGCAACTTTACCAATACGCCTCAAAATCTTATATGGGCCCACATTGCGGAGACTAAGCTTCCCTTTCTTTCCAAACCTCATCCCACCCTTCATGGGTGAAATTTTCAAGTAGATCTAATCATTTATATAAGACTCAAGATCTCTCCTTCTAACATCGGTATAGGACTTTGGTTGGATTTGAGCCGTTTTCAACCTTCCTCTAATAAGCTAAACTTTCTTCATAGGCTCATGTCTTTGGGACCTATCAAAGCAACATCACCTAACTCAAACCAGCCTATGGGAGATCTACACCTCCTACCATCAAAAGCCTTAAATAGAGCCATACCAACTCTTGAATGATAATTATTATTGTAAGCAAACTCAATCAAAGTCAAATAATCATCCAAATTACCCTTGAAGTCAATCACACAAGCTCTCAACATATATTCCAAAGTTTGGATGGTACGCTCCGCTTACCCATCAATTTGAGGATGAAAGGTTGTACTAAGCTTGACACAAGTACCAAGCCTTTTTTTAGAAAGACTTCCAAAATTAAGAAGTAAATTAGGTAACATGATCAGAGATAATTGGTAGGGGCACTCCATGCAACCTAACTATCTCCTTATATATAACTTAGCATAGTCCTCCACCAAATAAGAAACCTTGATGGAAATGAAATGAGCCGACTTCGTCATACGATACACAATAACCCAAATCGTGTCGTGTTGTCATTGTATACTGGGTAAACCAACAATAAAGTCCATATTTAAATCTTCACAAATCCAAGTAGGAATGCTAATATCTTGGAACAAACCTCTCGGCTTTTGATGCTCAACTTTTACTTGTTGACAATTAGGACACTTAGCAACGAATTCAGCAATATCTTTCTTCATCCCATTCCACCAATAGACCTCCCGAAACTCATGGTGTGAATAAAATTTCGAGAACTATGGGCTTCTGATAAGAATTTCTCTTTCCAGTCATTGATATTGGGAACACATAACCGACCTTGATACCGAAGCACACCATCTCCCCCTTGGGAAAAAGCCTCAATGGACTTTTTAAGACCACTTCTTTTAATTAAACCAAAATTGGATCAAGTCCTTGCTTGGATTTCACAACTTACACAAAAGACAATTCTGAACCATTATGAATAATAACACCATCTTCATCAAAATCAACCAACCGAACATTCAATCGAGCTAATATATGAACATCATGAACCAACTCATTTTTATCTTCCTCAACATGAGCAACTCTATCCATTGATAGTCGACTAAGAGCATCTTCCACCATATTTGCCTTGCTAGGGTGATAGAGTAAACTCATGTTGAAATCCTTTAGCAACTCATGCACCTTTTTTGGTAAAGATTTAGATCATTTTTCTTAAACACATATTGCAAACTCTTGTGGTCGGTAAAAATATCAACATGGACACCATATAAGTAATGCCTCTAAATCCTTAATGCAAACACAACCGCAGCTAGTTCCAAATCATGGGTAGGATAGTTCTTTTCACGAATTTTAAGTTGCCTTGAAGCATCAACAATAACCTTCCGATTTTTCATAAGAACACACCCTAGTCCAACCCTTGTAGCATCACCATAAACAACAAACGTATTGTACCCTTTTGGTAGAGTCAATTCTAGAACAGAGGTAATTCTATCTTTCAATTCTTTGAAACTCTTCTCACACAGTTTCGACCATAAGAACTTAACTTTATTTGGTGTCAATGCCGTCAATGGAGAGGCAATCAAAGAAAACCTTTCCACAAACCTTCCATAATAACCAGCCAAACACAAGAAACTTTGAATATCCGAAGTGTAACACCTCAGATTCGAGAAGTGCATAATAGTATATTTTCAAGAACTTTTGGTGCCATCCAACGGAGGTCAACCACGGCCCATGATGAACCATGGACCATGGGTCTGGTCCGTAGATTGGCTACCCTGCAAGGTCCAGAGGACCCCAAACCACGATCGGCCACATGGACCATCGTGTGGTCCATGGCCCATGGTCGCGGGTCCGTAGGTCAGGACCCCTAAATTCCATTTTTGACGCAAAAGGACGATGGTACAAGATGGACCGTCGGTCAGTCGACGGTCCATCGATCATAAGTCGGTAGTTATTTTAAGGGTAGTTAGGTCTTTTCCTAATTATTTTATCCCTATACTACATCATTTTACCCTTCATATATAGACATATATAAGTGATTTCAACCCCAAAATTAATTCATTTTCTTCAAATTTACCAAAAGAAATTAAGTCTTTCTCTCCCAAGGATATTTCTCTCTCTAGAAGCTTGAAGAAGAAGATTCAAGCTAAGGTTCAAGATCAAGCCTTCATTTTTCAATTGTTTGGGCTTTGATATTAAGGTATGATAGTTTTCATCCATGGATTCCTTCCATTCAAGGAGTTCCCAAATTCTCCTATTTTCAAAGTTAGAAATCCCTAATTGAGTTAGGGTTTTCTTCAACCTCCATGGTTTCTTTTGATTATTGATTTAAATGATTGAATTATGATCTCTTATGCATGAATTGATGAAATACTATGATTTTATGATGATTTCCCCATGAACCCATGTAAATCCCATGTTTACCAATTATGATGATGTGATGTGGATTTTGAATTACGAAAGAAGAGATTATGAAAGTTAACATGTTCTTATGAAATCTATGTAAATGTTTAGGGATGCTTTGAGAGTGAAATATCAATTATGTTGTTGTTGTTGTGTTGTTGAAAGGATTTTCTCATAAACACATGAAAGCATGATTGTGAAAGGTTTTCTCACTTAGTAAGGATTCTAAGGTTGAAAGGTCTTCTCACCTAAGTGAATCAAAGATAAAGAGCCATCCTAATGAAAACTAGCTTAGATTGGTTATTGAATAATACCTTTCCATGGATGATAAATGACTTAGGTTGGATTGGCAAGATGACGTGTCTTTTCATGGATAATGACTTAGCTTGTATTAATAAGATGACGTGCCCTTCCATGGATAATAAGAACAAGTAAGAAATGACTATTCCATGGGAATTATTCTTAGCACTGAGAGGATATTAAGATGGAGGGTCTCCCATTAGTAGAGGTCGAGTTTCTAGTAACAATGTCCTTATCCCTTACCTATGTGCCCCCATAGGATGATTGTCTAGATAGACATTAGCTTAGGGATCCACTTAAGCTAGAAGTTCATGGTCCTTACCTTGGCAAGTAGGACAACCCTTTTCAGTGTGGGAGACACCGGGGGATCATGTTATAGCTCACATGGTCTCTATGTCGGTTAAGGCTACTTCTCACAATAATGATGAACTAAGGTTACTTCAAGAAGTATCTCTATGTGTTCAAAGATTTTAAAGATGTTAGCTTGCATTGACCATGTTTTATGACTTATGTTCTCTAACCCTTCTTATATCATGTTTTAGCTTGGTCAATTGCATGTCATGCAATGTCCTATTTTAGCATGATTTAAATATATTATGCATGTTTATCATACTTGGTACATTGTTTTGTACTAACACATATTCTTGCCTACATTTTTTCAAATGTAGGGTCCAATAGTCAAGGTCCTTAGTTTTGTGGCTAGTGGTTGATTGTGAGATTTCCAAGCTTTTGGTGAGTCCTCATGCTTCGAGAATGAATTCTCATTATTTTCAATTTCGTTCTTATTTTCAATTTTGGACATGATGTATGGGCTAGCCCAATTTCATTCTACTGTATTAGGTGGCTATTGAGACAAAGTGTTTAGACTTTCGCTTTACTTTAATAAAACTTTTGGAGTTGAAATATTGTTTTTACCTCTTTTGTTCTATTTCTTATGTTAATTCAAGTTGAAATTTCGGGTTTGTTATTCTCAATTACGTAAGTTCATAATTCTTTCATCTAAAACAATGAATTATGTTCATATGATTATGGGTAACTAAACTCCACAACTAGCGTTGTGGGAACCATTAGCGATTAACAAAGTATGAATAGTAAATAAACAGTTCTTGAATACTATTTTTCAAACATTGATAATTCTTTCCTTTCAAAGTCTTTTTAACGGTGCGCAACATTAAAACTCGCCTTGTTGCTACTTGCCAGACCAAGGAGGTAATCAACAAGAAAATAATTATCAACATAGATTTAGTGTAATACTATTTAATAGTCTAGTGTCGATTGACTAAACAAATATAATTATTTCTGGAAGCAATTTGTTTCTGGAAGTAATTTGACTAAACGAATATTATTGTTGGTTAAAGTTAAGTCTAGACCATTTTCCTCGTGGGATCGACCCCAACCTACAAGTTGGGTTCTGTACTTGATAACGATCGCTTATGCTTCTTTAGGGAGGTGTAATTTCGACGTATCAAAATTTGGCACCACTACCGGGGAAATTTGGCTTTTAGATTAATTTTAACTGCATTATTGAACTTTAGTCAAATATTTCCTAATTTTACTTTTTCTTTTTCTTTTTGTCTCTCTCAGGTTCTGACTCTAGTGTATGCCAAGTACACGGAGCCAAGGTGAACCACTTACTCCTTACGATCCAGAGTTGAACCAAACTTTGCGAACAATGAACAATCAAGGAGTTCCAGTTAATCCTATCGGAGACAATCCGGGTGATGAAGATGAGTTGCAACATCCGAGGGTAGTTAGTGGCGACAAACAGGTTCCAATTGAAAATCAATTGGGAGATGCATTTAGGGTGCAGGGTCCACCAGGCCCACGACTGTATGACAACTATAGGGGCAATGTCAATATTGCTGACTCTGATGGACCTCTTGTTCTACCCCCTTTGCCTCCGGGGCACACATTTGTAGTGACCAGTAGCTTGATGCAGATGCTTACAGCGAGGGGCTTGTTCTCGGGGTTGCCATCGGAGGATCCACATGCTCACATAGCCAAGCTAAGGGTGGTTTGCAAGAGCTGTGTAGGTCGACCAGACTTAGAAATGGATGTCATCGGATTGCGAGTGCTCCCTCTATCACTGACAGGTGATGCTGCTGTATGGTTCACTGAGCTTCATTATAACTCAATATATACATGGGACCAACTAAAGGTTGTGTTCTTAGCAAGATATTATCCAGTGTCCAAGAAGTTCAATCATAAAGATAAGGTCAACAGTTTTGTGGCATTACCTGGAGAGTCTGTGAGTAGCTCTTGGGACAGATTCACTGCGTTCATAAGAGGTGTTTCGAATCACCGTATTGATGATGAGTCGCAGAGGGAATATTTCTATCAAGGTCAGGATGACAACAATAAAGCGGTGCTTGATACTATTGCTGGAGGTTTATATGGTGAGTGCACATACTCACAAATTGCAGAAAAACTGGAGAAGATCTCTCGCAACAATAAAGCATGGAGCACTAGGAGGTCGGATACTGGGAGAAACACATTTGCCGTTCATGCTACAAACAACCAATCCGAGGATAAGATTTGTGAGGAGATGGCTCAGATGAGGAACGAGTTGGGGTTGGTATTGAAGCATGTGACCGAAGGTGCGGAAAAGGTAAATGTTGTGAACTACTTGACTAGAACTCCACCACCAGTTCAAGAGTGTTACTATGAAGAGGATGTTTATGCGGTGAATAATCAAACTGGAGGTTCTGACCAAATGCCCAAGGATCCAATACGGACAATTGGCGCCAAGGTCAAGGAAACCAAGGTCGGAACTATGGAAATTACAACCGAGAGGGTCAATATGTCCGGGATCGGAACTTCAATCGCGACAACAACTACAACCGGAACAACTATGGCAACAGAAATAATCGGGTTGGACCTTATGTTCCCCCTCAAAATCGGGAATCTGGTACTAGGGAAACTGGAAGCAATATGGCACGTATTGAAGATATGATGCAGAAGATTATAAGAAGGTTTGGTGCAACTAATGAGAATGTGAAGGAGATGAGAAACGACTTGTCTGGTATTGGTCAAAAGGTTGATGCCCATGCAGTATCAATAAAGCATCTAGAGCAGCAGATGACTCAGTTGTCTACTATAGTGAACCCACAGCAACCTGGCACTCTTCCTAGCAACACCATCCAGAATCCAAAGAATGATGGTCATTGTATGGCAGTTACTACTCGAGGGGGTAAGCAAACCATTGATCAACCTATGCCGTCTGTGGTGGATGTTAAGATTATAAAAGAATATGATGTGGTAGAGGTTAGAGAAGAGTCTGAGAATGCGACAGAGAAAGAAGCGGAGATATCTCAGAAAGTGGTCCTCATACCCGAACCTCCACCACTTTTTTCACAGAGGTTAGTGAAGAAGACTGAAGATGGTAAATATCGCAGGTTTATTACTATGTTGAAGCAGCTTTCCATCAATGTTCCATTGATAGAAGCTTTGGAGCAAATGCCTGTGTATGCAAAGCTTATGAAAGATATAGTGACAAAGAAAAGATTTGTGAGTTTTGAAGATGATGATAGATTGCAGCATTGTAGCGCTATTGTTACAAGGTCTCTTGTGTAGAAGAAGGAAGATCCTGGTGCTTTCACGATTCCATCTACTATAGGGTTGTTACACTTTGCTAAGGCAATGTGTGATCTTGGTGCTAGCATTAACCTCATGCCATTATCTATTTATAAAAAGTTAGGTCTAGGGGATCCAAAGCCTACTACGATGCGGTTACTTATGGTCGATCGAACCATGAAAAGTCCCATTAGTGTACTCCATGATGTGGTCGTGAAAGTGGAGTCGTTCATCTTTCCGATGGATTTTGTGATTCTTGACTGTAAGGTTGATTTTGAGGTTCCTATCATCCTTGGGAGACCATTCCTTGCCACAGGGGGTGTGTTGGTTGATATGGAGAAGGAGCGGATGAAGTTTAGACTGAATAATGAAGAAGCAACTTTCAATATTTGTAGGTCCATGAAGCAGAGTGGTGAACTCCAAACGGTATCTGCTATAACTTACAGAGTTGCGAGTGGAACAGAAGTGCAAATTGAAGAGAGACTTGGTGTTGAGGCACTAGCAGCAGTTATGATGAATTTCGATAGTGATGGTATTGAAGAGTAAGATGAGTTGGTAGCTGCACTTGATAGTTGAGAATATCGGTCAAAAACAAAGAAGTGTGAGTTAGACATGAAGAATCGTGAGCCTCCACCCGCGAGACCATCTATTGTTGAGGCACCAAAATGAGAGCTCAAGGCTCTACCACCGCATTTGAGGTATGTATTCTTGGGTAGAGATAATACTTTGCCGGTCATCATTGCGG
>NW_006239034.1:1540220-1540360 GCF_000226075.1 Solanum tuberosum
ATTGGGATGATCACCTACCTCTCATTGAGTTTGCCTACAACAACAGTTATCATTCCAGCATTCAAATGGCTCCATATGAAGCTCTATATGGGAGGAGATGTAGATCTCCTATTGGATGGTTTGAAGTTGGTGAAGCAGGG
>NW_006239034.1:1540954-1541877 GCF_000226075.1 Solanum tuberosum
GATTAAGGTATTAATTTCCTTCTTAGTGCTCCTTAAATTATAGTGGGCATGTGGGTGTTGTTGCAGGGGTGATTTCGAGTTTTTGAATTGATGTTACACTCTTAGCATTGTAAAAGTAACCTCATTCGAGGACGAATGTTCCCAAGGGGGAGATATTGTAACATCCGGCAAATTGAAATAGCTAAGAAGAGGCTTAGAATTTGAAAATTTTCATTTTTGGAAAGGATTTGAAAATCTGGAAAATTTGGCTAAGTATGGAAATCAGTGATTTTTTTGGCCAACTTTGAGCAGTCATAACTTCTAGCTCAGAATGAGTTAGGAGTAGTTCCAGTTAAGGTTGTGAAGGTTGGGCAGTTGACAAGGAAATCCGTCCGGGAATCATTAAGGGCATTTTGGTCTTTTCCCTAGCTATTTCTTTTGAGGATATATTGTTGTGTTAGGCTGATGCTTGGATCATTTTGTTCCATTTTAAGAGAATGAAGGCGCTATTTCTTTTGAGGATGTATTGTTGTGTTAGGCTGACGCTTGGATCATTTTTTTCCATTTTAAGAGAGTGAAGGCTAGGGCTTGAGAGTGAAGAAGAGAAGAAGAAGAGGAGAAGAAGAAAAGGAAATTAAGGATATCAACAAGTTCCGTCAAGATCATCGTGGATTTTCGTCGGGGGTGATCCCTACCAAGGTATGTGAGCTTTTAGTGTTGGGTGATCATTTCCCCCACACACTTAGCCCTTTTATTTATTGAGAAGGGATCGGATTCGTTGTTGAAGTTGTTGGAATTGTTGTTAGGGTTGTTAGTTGTTGAAGTTGATAGTTATAATCTATGGATTGTTGAGGGATTTTGTGCTTCCAAGTGTATGGGTTGAAACCTTGTTTTGGGAGGGTTTAGAGCTGGAGAAAAGGAGGATCCCAAAAATAGTCAGTTTC
>NW_006239034.1:1543541-1545781 GCF_000226075.1 Solanum tuberosum
TCAGTCAGTAGTTTTGAGTCTCTCATCCATGTATATGTATGTATATGTAAATATTCTATTTTGAGACTCGAGTTGCCCCTTTGGGCCTTATTTTAATCAGTTAAGTTGTTTATGTCTTTGCATGGCATTGAGTTAGTCTGTTGAGTCAGGTTTCTGCTGAGTTAAGAAAGCCAGGCCAAGGGTTCGCTTGGGGCCAGCAATGGTCTCCGAGTGCCGGTCCCGCCCAGGGTGTAGGCTCGGGGCGTGACAAGTACGATGAGTTGGTAGCAGCACTCGATAGGTGCGAATATCGGTCAAAACCAAAGAAATATGAGTTAGACATGAAGAATCGTGAGTCCCCACCCGCGAGACCATCTACTATGGAGGCACCAAAATTGGAGCTTAAGGCTCTACCACCGCATTTGAGGTACGTATTCTTGGGAAAGGATGATGCTTTACCGGTAATCATTGCGGCAGATTTGAATGGGCGACAAGTACAGTGTTTGGTTTCTGTGTTACAGAGATTCAAGCAAGCAATTGGGTGGACAATTACAGACATTATTGGGATCCCTCCCGGTATTTGTTCTTATAAAATCCAACTCATGTCGGATCACAAACCTAGTATTGAGCACCAAAGAAGATTAAATCCGCCTATGCAAGAGGTAGTTAAAAAGGAGATCATCAAGTGGTTGGATGCTGGAGTTATCTATCCCATTGCAGATAGTAGTTGGGTGTGTCTTGTTCAATGTGTGCCCAAGAAAGGTGGGACTACTGTGGTTCCTAATGAGAGAAATGAGCTTGTTCCGATGCGGCTCGTGAATGGATGGAGAGTCTGCATGGACTACCAGAAGTTAAATCCTTGGATAGAAAAGGACCATTTCCCTATGCCATTCATGGATCAGATGTTAGATAGACTTGCTGGTAAGGATTGGTATTGTTTTCTTGATGGTTATTCAGGCTACAATCAGATTTCTATAGCTTCGGAGGACCAAGAGAAGACCACATTCACTTTCCCTTATGGGACTTTCGCTTTCAAACGGATGCCATTTGGGTTGTGCAATGCTTCAGCGACCTTCCACCATTTTATGATGTTGATATTCTCTGATATGGTGGAGGACACTATTGAGGTATTTTGGGATGATTTCTCTGTGGTAGGTGACTCTTTTGATCGATGTCTGAATCATTTGGCTGAGGTGCTTAAAAGGTGTGAAGATTGCAATCTAGTGCTAAATTGGGAGAAGTGCCCCTTTATGGTGAAACAAGGGATAGTTCTAGGTTCATCGAATTTCTGAGAAGGGCATTGAGGTAGATAAAGCTAAAGTTGAGGTAACAGAAAAACTTCCTCCACCTTTCTCTATAAAAGGTGTTGGGAGTTTTCTTGGACATGCAGGTTTTTATATGAGGTTCATCAAAGATTTCTCAAAAATTGCACATCCTTTGTGCAAACTGCTCGAGAAGAAGTGTAAGTTCTATTTTGATGATGCTTGTCTAAGAGCATTTGGAGAGTTGAAGGAAAAGTTAGTTACTGCACCTATCATTATTTCACCGGATTAGGGACAACCATTTGAGGAAATATGTGATAGAGTGGAGTCACGCTTGGTGTGGTATTGGGACAGAGGCGAGAGAAAATTCTCCATCCTATTTACTATGCTAGCAAAGCTCTAAATGTGGCCCAAAAGAACTATATGGTAACTGAACAAGAGCTTCTTGCGTGGTTTTCGCATTCAAAAAATTTCGATCCTACCTGCTTGGTACTAAGGTCATAGTGCATACTGACCATTCTGCATTGAGGTACTTGATGGCAAAGAAGGATGCAAAACTGAGGCTGATCAGATGGGTATTGTTGCTGCAAGAGTATGATTTGGTGGTAAAAGATAGAAAGAGAATCGAAAACCAAGTTGCCGATCACTTGTCCAGATTAGAGGAAGAGGCTATGCTAAAGCTTGGAGATAGGGCTGAAATTAATGATGCTTTTCCAGATGAACAGGTATTGGCTGCTTCTCATGATTTGATTCATGGTTCGCAGACTTTGCTAATTATTTGGCAAGCGATTTGGTGCCCCCGGACTTGTCTTTTCACCAAAGGATAAAGTTGATGTATGATGTGAAGAAATTCTTTTGGGATGAACCTTATTTGTATCGTAGTTGTGCGGATGGGATTATTCGTCGTTGTGTGCCTGATGTTGAGATGTACTTGAGGCGTGTCATTCATCGCCTGTTGGTGGGCATCATAGTGGTATTCGGATTGCTCATAAGATTTTA
>NW_006239034.1:1545929-1546089 GCF_000226075.1 Solanum tuberosum
TGTACACCGAGGGCGATTATCAGTGATGGAGGTTCCCACTTTTGTAAAAAGTTGTTCAAGGCGCTACTTGAGAAATATGGTATCCGCCACAATGCAGCCACTTCTTACCATCCGCAGACTAGTGGGCCAGTTGAAGTGTCCAACAGAGATATCAAACAGA
>NW_006239034.1:1547446-1551558 GCF_000226075.1 Solanum tuberosum
GTTAAATTTGGATTGGGGTGCCGCATCTAATCAAAGAATGAATGACTTGAATATGCTTGATGAATTTCACCTAAAAGCTTATGAAAGTTCAACCTTGTACAGAAAGAAGATAAAGAGGTATCATGATCAAAGAATTGAAAAGCGAGAATTTGTTGTGGGTGATCTTATGCTCCTATTCAACTCTAGGTTGCGCTTGTTTCCGGGCAAACTCAAATCAAAATGGACCAGGCCATTTTTGCTCACAAAAGTGCTCCCCCATGGAGCGGTTGAGCTTGAGAACAGTGAAGGAACAAGGTTTATGGTTAACGGGCAAAGGATCAAGATCTATCTGGGAAATGCAAAAATTGTGCAAGAAGTTGTTGACGCCTATCATCTTGATGAAGTCTGAATAATCAAGAGGCATGCGTCGTGCCGCGACGTTAAATCAAGCACTGCTTGGGAGGCAACCCAAGATGTACAATCTAGCCAACGATAGGTTTTTGTTTTCCATCTAGTAGTTTTCTTTGTTTAGTTGATTCTCTATGTTAATTTAGATAGGTGTTTTAGTTTGTACTAGTGTTGGCTAGAATTAGCATAGGGTCCGTGTCTAAAAAGTGTCCAGAAAATGTAAAAATATTGGCCTAATGGTTGCTACATGTGCAGGGACGCAAAGCAAAATCTGCAGAAACAGGTCTGGTGCAGACCTCTACGGACCCCATCGATAGCCCGTAAATTAACCTACGGACCGTCAATGTCAACCGTAGATCCCAGGTAAGTTCCTAAATTTTTCCAAGTATAAGAGTGATCTACGGTCCCCATCTACGGACCGTAGACAGGGTCTCATGCGTCCAAAACCTTAATGATGCCTGACCTGACCCGGACTCCCTATTTAAAATCCCCAATTTTTAAAACATTTCCCACAATTCCCAAAACCCTCCATTCCTCCCTAACCGTCCCTACAACTCCCAAAATTCCTAATTCACCCCAACATCACTCCCTAATCTCCCCATTAATCACCCCCAACCATCTCTCAAAATCATCCCCCGTATTTCCAAATCCCTTTTTGGTTTCAAAATTCCGGTGTCCGGGCTCGGTGCAACTAGGCGGTTAGTTGTGGCATTGCAAGCTTAGTGTTATCACACAATCACACCACTCCTCATTGCTTGTAAGGTAACAGACTCTCCCCTCATTTTGAATTTCGGTTCATAGATTGAATATAGAAATTTGGGAGTCGGGTCTTGACCTTGGGTAATTAAGTGTATGTAATTGCATGCTAAAATTTAAGTACTAACACCCTTGGGACGATAGATTGTGATTGTGTTGCCTTGATAGTGTGTTAAACCTGTCTAAATGCTAGTCTATATGTAAGTTTCGACTTAGGGTTCTGAATCTTGTATGAAATAATTATCAAATTGAGTAATTGGAACCCTTAAAATGATGAACTAGCATGATTGAATGTTGAAATGCATGATTAGACTAGGACATTATTGAAATTGGTTTCAAAATGGGTCCCAAATGAGACATATCTGAGACCTGGCACAGACCCCATCTACGGGACCCTGTGTATGGACCGTAAGTCAAGCTACAGACTGTAGATCAGGTTCGTATATGGAGGCACCTGGCAAATTTCACCAAGTGTGAAACTACGAAGGTGGACTACGATCCGTAGATCAATCTACGGACCGTTCTGCACATTCGTAGTTTCCATCAGATATCAACTTTTTGATACCTCTGATCTACGGGGGGTTTCTACGGACCGTAACACTACTTACGGACCGTAGGTCCCCCACCGGAGGTGATCACTGTAGCTACTGTAGAATATATTTTATTTTGTATGTTCATTTGTCTTTAGTTTGTTTGAGCACTAATTCTCCCTCAACAGGTACCATGGTTAAGAAGAAGGTTATAGCCACCAAGGGACGAACTAAATCCATGGCATCGACTTTTCGGGTAATCAATGAGGACACCGATAGGGAGCAGGACCCCGACTATTCACCCACAGCTCCCAGGACTACTCGGAACCAATGAAGGTGATTCCCGACGTAGTCACTGCCTCCCAGTCTGATGAGGAAGACTGATCGGGTCACCGACAAGGTTTGAGTCCGATTCTGAGTCCAACTCTGCTGCCGGGTCTGCTTCCGGTTCCGCCACCGGGTCCAGTGAACATGATGGGGCTGCCTCTTCTGATGAGGCCACTAGCTCGGGCACCGTCCAAATCCCACAAAACAAAGATCCTGACCCAGTGGAAGGGGAACCAAACAGGTGGTGTGTTGAGGGGCAGTGGCAGATCTACCGGGATGCCAAGATGCTCAATGAAAAAGGGAGGATGGCCCGACTTATCACTGAGGAGCGCAGAGTTCTCACCAGGAGTCTACACACTATGCCAGAGATCCACCAGTTATTTCAACGGCACAAATGTTAGTGGATGTCTCGAGACCCAGGGACTTACAGCGAGGAGATTGTGCGGGAATTCTATGCCTCCTATGTTGCCACCCTCCGAGGCTCTATCGAAAAGAGGACCAAGCCCAGATCCCAGGACCCTCTCACATCTACTATGGTCCGAAGTATTCGCGTGTAGATCTCTCGCTCCACAATCAGCAGGTTCCTATACGGCCCTAGCATTGGGAGCGCTTGGACACCCCACATGGTTGACTTTGATTATAGGTGGGATATCGTGCAGACTGGAGCCTTCACTCGTAATGCAGATTAAAGGGAGGTTTTCCTATTGTGGCTTGCTAGGCACATGGCCCAGGACGGGGAGAGAGCGGAATGGATTGCTTCACCCCGGTTAGGTATTCGGAAGGCCACCATAACTCTGGTGGCCATGTTCTTTTGGCTCTTAGTACGAAACAGAATATCACTGACGCAGGCTGACAACATAGTTACATGGGCTAAATCAATCATGGTTGTTGCATTGGTCGCAGGGATTGAAATTGATTTCCCCCGCATGCTACTGGCGGACATACATGAGAGGCCTTTAAGACCTCTACTAGTTACCTGTTTCCGTGTATGATCTTTCATCTATGCAGGGACGCTGGAGTGCCGATTTGGCACTGTGACAAATTGTTCCATGCAACAGGGACTCTGGACATCAGGTTAATCCAGGATGAGGCGAATGTGGCAGCACCGTGCAGAGGGCCTCGGTTTGACGTGCCGTTGGGAAATTATTAGGTAGATGTTGTGGAGCAGGTGCAGGGGATAGGACTGCACCTCCAGATGATGCACCAGCTTCCTCCTCACAGGTCGTTCGCTAGGCCCCGAGCTCATCCAAAGCCACTCCACCTTTTGGAGCCACTGTTATACCACTAGCCCGAGTCCAGAAATTAGAGGGACAAATGACCACTTTGCTGCACCATATTAAGCCCTGGATGTGGAAGCTGATTGTTGAGTCCGAAGAGAGAGTAGAAAATAGGATGGAGGCAAAAATGGACAAAAAGGTCCTAGCAGTTCATAAGCGGCTCGATGCCTTCGAGCTGCGAGTTCTCGAGAGGCCAGCTCCTACTACTGATATGTCCTCTTTCCAGGCAGAGTTAGAAAATTCTACGGGTCGATGTCGATGCCATTCTTGCCACTACTGCAATTGAGCCATAGGCAACACCTACTGCATTGACTGATGATACGGTGCTGGATGTTTTATTCAGTGGGACCGCCGAGGAGGAGCCCGAACCTACACGTACCAAAGGTAAGAGGCACCATTCTAGCCGCACTAAGGAGGAAAAATCCCAAAAGAGACACCGTAGGCGAGAGAACTAGGCTAAGAAGGCTTCGATTTTAGATGAAGAGTTGCGCCAGCAGAAGGTGCGTGAGAGTGTTGCGGGGGCATCAAGATCTGCCCCAGTTGTAGAGGTCCTACCTGTTGTGAGGGACGATGTGAGCACTACTGATGGTGCGGTTAAAGTAACCGAGAGCACTACTGAGAGTGCTATGATGGATGATGTGGGCACTACTGAGGGTGACCTAAGTATTGTTCCAGCGGTCCCCGGGGAACCTGACCCACCCGTTTGTTGATGAGTCTTCGGCGCTATGCGCCACAGGTTTGCTTCACCTAATTCATTATCTTTTACTATTTTTTGTATGAATTGGGGACAATCGCATCTATTTTTGTTGGGGTGGGGTAAATGGATTATGTGATA
>NW_006239034.1:1551594-1555457 GCF_000226075.1 Solanum tuberosum
ATCTATTTTTGTTGGGGGTGGGGTAAATGGATTGTGAGTGATAGGGTGAAGTCTGAGTAACCCAACTCATAATCCTCTCTTGGGGTTTTCTTGCCTGTGTTCTTTATTCCCAAGAGACTGCTTAATTTCTGTTGAACCGACATATGTTAGGATTGTATGTGTAGAAGCATGAGAAAGAATAAAGCATGATGGCAAAAGTTGATTAAAAATTGTTCTATAATTTGTAGACTAGAATGAGTTGAATGTGTTAGCTCTAAGTATGACATGATAAGGAACCAACTTGATGGCATGATTTAAGATAAAACTTGAACTGGTAATTTGATAATCTCATAATGAAATTATGTGCCAAGAGTGTGTGAAAATAGTTGATTGTTCAGACAGTTTTTGTGCCACTCTAGCACTTGCCCGGTTAGTCCTGCTAAGACAATCTACTCTAGAGGTTAGGAAGTGATCATAGGCCCTTGTTTTGGTAAGTCCATAAATTGTCTAAAAGAAGAATTCAGCCAAATAAAATAAATGCTCCCTTTGATCCAAATGCTTTGAGCCTAAATTAGACCATTTTTTTCTAAACCCTTAACTCACCTTCCCATATACAAGTTGGCCCCGGTCCCTCCTTGGACATGTGCACCTCGACTTAGGCCAAAAGCCTAAGTTGAGGGTGGCTATTGTAAAAAGTAACCTCAATCTTAGCCCTGACCTGACATCGGGTATTGTGCACCTCAACCAATGGAAAATCCATAAGTTGAGGGTGGCTATGAAAGAGGAAACTGAAAGAAAAATGTGTATGAAAAGAGTTTGATGTTGAAAAAGAAAAGAAAAAAATAAAAAGAGGAAAGGATGTGACCTGTTTAAAGCTAAAGAAAAGAATAAAACGCAAGAAAAAGATTAAAGTGAAAAAAAAATTAAGAGCTACAAAGTCTAAAGTCACATCCATAGTTGAGCTGAATCAAGGGAAAGAAGACAAAATGGTAGGATGTCAAGAGTAGGGCAAGAAAGAGGTAGAAAGCGTAATGTAGTGTCAAGAAGGGCAGAAAGTCACTAAAAGTACCCAAATGTACCACACCTGACCCTGAGCCTACGTTACACGCCAAGAAAGTCCTATAGTGATCCTAGAACCTAGTTTTAAGAGTCTAAGCAGTGAAAATAAGGGCAAGCCTATGGTATTGAGCACTAACTGTACTTGAAGTTACTTCTTAGTGTGAGTGTTGAATGAATCCTTGTACTCAAATTCATATTCATTATGTGAAAAAGGGATTTCGTTTGAAGTAAGGGCAGTGGTTACATTGTCGAAAAGTTTGTACCTTGATGATAGTAAAATAGTGTATGTTGTGTGTTGGTTGGTCGATCTTCGTCATATTTTGATCCGCATGAATTTGCCTGTCGAGTCTAAGAGAACAGATTTTGTACCCGAAAAGAGAGTTTGGATTGAGAGGCATGTGATTGTTTGTGCTTAAGTTTCTTGCTTCTATTCAAGTGTCGTTTAGAGTCTTAGTGTGTCGCTTGAGGACAGACAACGATTTTAAGTTGAGGGTGTTGATATACCATGAGTTTTCGGTATTGTTAATACATTTCACTTGAGAGTTGTATGTGTCTAGGGTCATTTTGTATTAGTTCTTATGTGTTTTTCTCAAGTTTTCAAGAAATAAGTTCAGACGCGGAGATTTGAAGGCACAACTGAAAGACGTGCAGAAAAGGGCATCTACGGAAGCAACCTATGGACCGTAGGTCTAGTTACGCCCTGTAGATGATAGATGTTGGTGGGCAGGCAAGGCATGGCTGAAGATCAGGGAATTCTTGACCAAGTGTGGAACCACGGTTGCAACTTACGGACCGTACTGTTGCTCCGTAAAATGTGATAGAAATTTGGTTCCAGCACCTGATGCTAAAAAGTCAAAGTATGTAGCTACAGAGAGGAGTTACGGACAGTAGATTGACTTACGGTCCGTACTATTGAACCGTCGAATGTGACAGAAGTTTGGAAGATTTTGAAGATTGAAAATTTGCCCAAGTCCTGAGCCACGGAAGGGACCTACGGACCGTAGATAGACTTACAGACTGTAGGTCAGTGTCGTAGATTGAAGACGCGTCCTGAGAACTATATTTCTTTATTTCATTCCTTTTTTAGTTTTTGTATAAACAGGGTATGTAAACCTCGTTTTAGGGGGTTAGACTTTATTACTTTAGTTATACTTTGTGACTTTGGAAAAAAAAATTGTAAACCTAGCAATTCTTGATTTCCTAAGTTGGTTTTGAAGATTTTGGTATTGAAATTCAAGTTGAAATTCCGGGTTTGTTATTCTCAATTACGTAAGTTCATAATTCTTTCATCTAGCTAAAACAATGAATTGTGTTCATATGATTATGGGTAACTAAACTCCACAACTAGGGTTGTGGGAACCATGAGCGATTAACAAAGTATTAATAGTAAATAAGCAGTTCTTGAATAGTGTTTTGCAAGCATTGATAATTCTTTCGTTTAAAAGTCTTTTTAACGGTGCGCATTGCATGCATTGATAATTCTTTCGTTTAGAAGTCTTTTTAACGGTGGCCAACGTTAGAACTCGCCTTGTTACTACTTGCCGGACCAAGGAGGTAATTAACAAGAAAAGAATTATCAACATAGCTTTAGTGTGATACTATCTAATAGGCTAGTGTCGATTGGTGCGAAGTAATAACTATGTCAAACATCGATGTGATGTCTAATATGAGGTAAAGGTAAGGGTTAGTAAATTATACACACGTAGCCGGACCAAGGTGCGGGGTGAAATTCTCTAGCTGCCGGACCATGAATTTAGAGATACCTAGCTTATCAGTTTGCATGTAGTACACTAGGAAGGGATTGTTATTACTAGGATTATTGCATTATGAGCTTGTGGGGAACAGGTATACCTTAGTTAATTCTCTCATATTGATAACAACCAAACATGACTTTTGTTTACTGATTACTTACTGAATTCTTACAATTTGTTTCACAAATTCCACCCTTTAATTACTTGTTTCTGGAAGTAATTTGACTAAACGAATATAATTGTTGGTTAAAGTTAAGTCTAGACCATTTTCCTCATAGGATCGACCCTAACCTACAAGTTGGGTTCTGTACTTGATAACGATTGCTTATGCTTCTTTAGGGAGGTATAATTTGAGCGTATCATATATGGGGACTAAGTATTCCCAAAGAGATTTAAAATGTTTTAACATTTAAATAAGAACGGAAACTGAGATTTCCAAAGAGCCTTCGGGCTAGTTTTCAGAAAAGAGTAATCGCTTTCTAAATGAAGCAAGAGAGGAAACTGAGATTTCCAAGAATAGCTTTTTGAGCTAAGTTTTTTTTTAGCACTAATCTCAAAATCACAGAAAGAAGTATGTTTTTAAAACATAAAGAGACTAGTATATTTTAGGAGTAGTATTGAGCACCGATATGGGGGAGAGTTTAGATAACTTACAGACCCCATAAACCATGTAGCCATCATGGGTAGAAAAGGGTCATACTTTTTAGATGAATCATTTTCGCATAGACTAGTGGATCCACTTAGTAGTTCAGGTCCTATACATGTGGCAAGGTATAGGATGCGCTGGCAGTGTGAGGAAGATCGTTGTATCATCACAATAGCTCTTATGTGATGGTTGTCTGTTAGAGAAACTCCCACAGTAGTATTTTGTATTTTTATATACATCAGATTATTTGTATTTTTACATACATCTCAGAGTTATATGTATCTTTGCATACACACAGATTTTGCTTCATGTTTTTAAACAGCTTTCCTTTATATTGCACATGTTTTAAATTGCTTTATATTGAAATGAGTTCAGTCATATTGAGTTGAGTATTCAAAGTTGAGTATCCAGAGTTGAGTATCCAGAGT
>NW_006239034.1:1555557-1573141 GCF_000226075.1 Solanum tuberosum
TTATTAAATGTTTTAAAGACTTAAGTTTCCTATTTTATGGCGAGTTGAATAATTTATTTTATGAGGAGTTTTCTTTTGAGTTAAAGCTTTCTATTTAAGTTCCATGAATTTTATTTAGTTTTTAATCTTTGTATGCTTGAGTTAGTCTTCCGCTTGAAGTCAGCCAGGATGAGGGTTCGCTTGATAACCAGCAATGGTTCTCGAGTGCCGGCCACGTCAAGGGTGTAGGCTCGAGTCGTGACAAACTTGGTATCAGAGCACAAAGTTCAAATGCCCTAGGGTGTCTATGAAGCCGTGTCGGTAGGATATTGTTTATGGTTATGAGGGCCCCACTTCTATAAATAAGGGACTACATACATTTAAGAAAAGTTTCCCTTCTTTCATACTCTTAATCGTGCAATAGAGCTATGTCATAGAGATTTTATTCTTACTCGTGCATTTCTCAGAATCATTCGAATACCCATCATACTAGAGGTGGTTGAAAAGCAGAGTCAGTTCTTTGTCGATGTTTTGTTCTTAGCAAGAGTTTTGAGGAAGTCATGAGACTCCAGAAAGAATTGAGAGAAGCTCATGAGTGAGTTAAGTGTTCAGTTTCAGAGGAATGCACCCATAATTATATGAATCGTGCGTTTTAGCTAAAAACAATTTATACTATTTTCCTTTAGCCTTGTTTCAACTGAGATCGTTATGACGAGGTATGTTTAGAGCTTGGGTAATATTTCCACCCCAAAAGGTAACATGAGTTACGAGATCATGAGCAGAAGTAGTGAAAAAGCCCAGAGTTAGAGGAAAGTATGCAGAGGTTTAGTAATCTTAAAAAGGGATATAGTGAAGAGGCAAGCTATGTTATTATAGTCATGCACCCCATAAGTTATTGATGAGGAGTTTTCCCTTATGGGTAGAGTAAGAGTTTCTACTCAAGATGAGATAGAGTATATATTTGTTAACCAAAATAGAGTTGGTGTCGATGTGCCATCGTATTAGAGGAGACTAAATTCATGTGTTGAATAAGAGAGCGGGGTATTTATGAAGTGATAGATCTAATCTAGGCTTATGCTTTGTTAGAGAGGGTCATGATGTTCAGAAGGTTATAGAACGGATTAACTAATGAAGTATAGTATAGTAGATGAGCAATCATATTGATATTCAGGTTTAGTAATAAACATTAAGCTTGAATTTGAGATGAGTGTCATGATCAAAAGAATGGGAACATGAGGGTGATTATGTTAATCTTGATATTTGATCTGGTAGACTTGACATAGAGTAAGTGAGGAATTGAGATGTTAGCTGAATAGATATGAGTGGTACAAGTGATAGACCCTAACCTTCAGATAAGGGCAGTGAAGTGTGGCTAAGTAACAAGAGTAACTAAAGCGTTAAGAGGTGTACCGAGAGGGCATGTAATCAGAAGAGGTTAAGAGAAACATCTTAGAAAGAGGTCTCAGTACCTGTTTATAGAGAGTTTAGTAGCAATGAGATAAGTATTATCAAGTATTAGAGTAAGATAATTGTAGACTAGTTTAGATATGATGGAATAGGTCCATAGCTTTCAAGTGTAAGCTTTAGACCTATGGGGGAGATGACAAGATGAGAAATTGAGTCAAGTGTTTGAGATTAAGATGGTAATGAATTCCAAAGAGTTTGGGGGATATCCTTTTTGGAGGTCCTTTTAGTAATGAAGTGATGTTAGAAAGAGGAGGTTGATGATCCTATCGTGATAATGATGGTGTGATAATTCTGTCTAAGGTTATTAATGAGGAGGAAGAAGAATATGAGGTTTTGCTATGAGAATTAGTTAAATGAAAGCCCTTAGTTGGTTCTTAAGGAGTTAGTCAGTAGGAGTCCATGGAGTTGTTAGAATACTAAGCTTGAATGTGGTGTTAAAGAGTAATAGTCTTGGGGGAAGATTCCCTATAGAGAGGTATAGAATCCGAACCTAAGGATTTGGGTTAAGCTTGAATATAGTAAGAGCATACCATTAGACTCAGACCTTAGTAAGAGTAACCCCATTCTATACCCAGCCCAGTCGTCATTCGAGCACGAATGATCCCAAGAGGGAGATATTATAACACCCCAGAAAATTTTTGAACTTAGACTCAAACCGTTCTTCGTAGTGAGTGAGATTTTACCAAGGAATTAAAAATTTCTTAAGTATTAAGGTCATTAGATGTAGCACCTTGAGTTCCAAAAAGAATTAAATTGGAAATTGCAAATATCTGAAATTTTGCAAAGTTAAGCTAAGTATGAGTTTTCGGTCGACTTAAAACAACCATAACTTCTAGATCATGATGATTTAGGTGTGCTACCAAATACCGTAGAGAAGATCTTTGAATAATTTTTCCAATGCCACTGAGTTTGCTCAGTTTTGAGTTCGTATCAGGGAGATATGTCTATTCGAAGTTGAGTTGTCTAGATAAGGAAAGTCAAAACCGGATTTTAGAGGGGCATTTTGGTCTTTTCCTTACCCAATCAGATTTAATTCATTTTTAGTAATATTTTAGGGGTCTAATCTGATTGGGTTGAATTTTATAATCCTATTTACGCCTAGGGTTTTAGTTGAGAGTTCAAGAAGAAAAAAGAAGATAAAAGAGGAGAAAAGAGAAAGGATCGAAGCGTTCGTCAAAATTCTTGGCGGATTGTTGCCATGGGTTTGATCCCTAAGAGGTATGTAAGCTTCCATAGTGTTGAGTTTGTTCACCCACACGCCAAATATATTATTTTCAGCGAAGTTTAATTCTCAAAAAGTTGAAGGATTTAAGTTCTTGATAGGTGTTCTTGAAGTTCATTCTAAATCTTATTTTGTTGTGGTTTTGATGATTTCTTGAAATGAAAGTGGTTGTTTTGAGTGTTGTTTTGAGTGGATTAGTGTGTACTTAGGTTAGGTAATTGAATCTAAGGAAAACTTGAGAAAAGAAATCGAATAAAAGTGATTTAAGGTCAGAAAATGATAGGAAAAGTTGGTCAGTTTTGCCTGGGGCAATGCTGGCGCAACGTGCCCCCATTGCGCTAGGAAGGCTGGGGAGACGTGCCAGCAGTACGCCAGAAACGAGCTCCAGTAAATTGGGGCCTGGCGCAGCGCTCCAAGGACGCGCCCGGATCGGTGTTTTTCACCAGTTTTTCATCATTTAGCCTATTTAAGTTATTCTAAAGTTTCCTAACACTTTCCATTGATTCTAACTACTCCAAATGACTTCTAAACATCTAGAAATCATCCATGAACATGAATCATAACCCTGAATCCATAAATCCAAATTCAAGGTAGAGTTAAGCAGTGGCGTAGGCAGGAATTTAATGAAGGGTGTCCAAACTTTTAATAGTAATTTTTTTTTAAAAAAAATGACGATTTAAATTACCAAAACAAATAATCAAGTTAAGGAAAAGGTATTAAAATTTAAGGAATTGAAAAAAAACCACAAGAAAAAGTATTAAATTTAAGGAAATCTTATTCTACAAGGAAAAGGTATTAAAATTTAAGGAATTGAAAAAAAACCACAAGAAAAAGTATTAAATTTAAGGAAATCTTATTCTACAAGGAAAAGGTATTAAAATTTAAGGAATTGAAAAAAAACCACAAGAAAAAGTATTAAATTTAAGGAAATCTTATTCTACAAGGAAAAGGTATTAAAATTTAAGGAATTGAAAAAAAACCACAAGAAAAAGTATTAAATTTAAGGAAATCTTATTCTACAAGGAAAAGGTATTAAAATTTAAGGAATTGAAAAAAAACCACAAGAAAAAGTATTAAATTTAAGGAAATCTTATTCTACAAGGAAAAGGTATTAAAATTTAAGGAATTGAAAAAAAACCACAAGAAAAAGTATTAAATTTAAGGAAATCTTATTCTACAAGGAAAAGGTATTAAAATTTAAGGAATTGAAAAAAAACCACAAGAAAAAGTATTAAATTTAAGGAAATCTTATTCTACAAGGAAAAGGTATTAAAATTTAAGGAATTGAAAAAAAACCACAAGAAAAAGTATTAAATTTAAGGAAATCTTATTCTACAAGGAAAAGGTATTAAAATTTAAGGAAATAATTCAATTTTAATTGAAAAAAAATAGTTAGTAGAGGAGGGATTCGAACTTGGGTCTTGGAGACCTTCATGATACTATTAACCACCAAGCTACTAAACTTTTATGTTAAAATTACGCATGTTTATTTACTTAATTGAATTTAAGAAGTAAAAATAATTACAGAAAAAGAAAAAATCCCTGCGGGGAATCGAACCGGGACAAAGAGTAGGATTGCACAGGCTATTGCCAACTCCACTGCGCATCACTTTGTTATTTCAGGGGGTCCAAATTCTATATATACCAATATAAAGTCAAAAATTTACATGTATATATAGTATAATTTTTCGACAAAGGGTGTCCAATTCCTACGTGGCTCTGCCCCTGGAGTTAAGAGTTAAGCCTTGAGAATTCTTCTGAACATTTGAGATAGTTCCTTTGTGTTTTCTTTGAAGAACCTTCTACAAATTTAAATAACTTGTTTCAAGACTGGAGCAAGTGAGTATGAGAATAAGGAGAATGTATTCATGAGTCCACTTTATCATCACGATATCCTTCCTACCATGAACCATAACTCTTGAATTCATAATTCACATTCAAGAGAGAGTTAAGAGTAGAGTTCAAGAAATTCTTTGAGTTCAATTGTTAAGAGTAGAGTTTAAGAAATTATTTGAGTTCAATTGTTAATCCTTTGAGATCCATCATCGATTTGAGTTAAGTTTTGAGGAAGTAAGAAAGAGAATGAGAAAAGTTATATACATCAGTTCCTTATTGATATTTTGACCCTTGAGTCGAGTCGTTCATACCCATAACTTCCGCATGAATTTCATAAATTGAGTATCATTGAGAGTAGTAGTATTTTCAAGTTCTAAGTCTTCAGTATTGAGTTCCTAACCCTTCCAAGATTACAATCCTAATCATGGGACTATTACTTATTACCCATGTAATCCATGAGTTGAGTTGTTCACTCCCATAATTCCGCACGAACATTATAAGTCAAACAGTCTTGAGGTGAGAAGTATCTTTGAGTCATTGAGTTGAGTAATTCATGCTCATAATTCCGCATGAACCCTCTGAGTTGAGCATTCTTGAAGTGAGTATTATTATTCAAGTTCTTGAATTCCAAGTATTGAGTTCTATCTATGGTTATTGAAAACCTTGCATTGAGTCGTTCGCGTCCATAATTTGGCATGAACCATATTTTAAGAATTTTTTACAATTGTTTTAACTTTGTTTTAAGACTTAAGTTTTGAGTCAAGCAAAGAGTAAAGACTAAAGAGTTGAAGTTCATTTCTTCAAAAGTATATGGGGACTAAGCATTCCCAAAGAGATTTAAAATGTTTTCACATCTATATATATATAATAGGAGAGGTGATAGTGCTTAGGTGTCAGCGCCACAATTAATCTCACATTTTTTGCTTTTAAAAATCAATCAACAATTAATTATCTACACAACAATCTGTGAAAAAAATTCAAATCAGTTTTAAATATACACATGTCATCTTCTTAGTTAATCTCTATTTTAACATTTAAAATAATAATCTATTAAAACAAATATAAACAATTGTCATCATTTGGAAATATGTACGTGTCAACTTTTAAATTTTTTTAAATATCTTACATATATAAAGCAGTCAATAAAATAAATTCAAACCAGTTTTATATATACACGTGTCAATTTTAAAAAATAATTATACACGTGTCAATTTTAAAAATTTAATTATGTATATACAGCAATCAATAAAATAAATTCAACTTAAATTTAACTTTAACTTTTTTATATATTTATCAATTTATACCGTTCGGTTGCATACTATAGAATTACGTGTCAGCTTCTCAAGTACCAAATAGCAATATATGTCACCATCTGAATTAACCTGTAATTATGTAATAAAAAAAAATCAAAAACAATTTTAATTAAGAGCAATTTTTAGTAAAGAGGTTCCATAACTCCCCTACTATCTTATCCACAATTCATAAACTTCCGTTCAAACTGCTTCTCAACTCACTTACAATGTACATATATAAAGACACCATTTGTGTCAAACTAAACATGTTTCTGTCGAATTTCACAATACAAAATATGGCTTTACAATATAACACAATATCTGAAATTACCAATAACTCAATGAACTGGAATTTAAAAGTTCGCGTTGTTCGTTTCTGGACAACGCCCGATAAATACAAGCCAGATATTCCTTATTCTATGGAGCTGATTTTGCAAGATGAAAAGGTATGATATAAATCAACTTTCTGAATTTAATTTATTCTCTAATTTTATTATTATTATACATTAATGATAATGATTAATGCTTAACAAAAAAAAATTGCATATAGGGTGATCGAATACACGCATCTATTGACAAGTACACAATAAAGTATTTCAGAGACAAGATTTATGATCATGGTTTATATCGGATGAAATATTTTGTCATAGCCTCTCATCACTCTAAATTTAAATCTAATTCTCATAAATACAAGCTTATATTCACTCAGAATACTATTGTGACTAAACTTGAAGATTCCTCTTTTCATATGGATGTTTTTAAGCTACGCACTTTCGATGAAGTGGCAATTCAGCACAACACCGACGAAAATCAACTAATTGGTAAATAATAATCTATATTAGCTAACTTCATTTCATTTTATTGTAAATATTATATCTAAAAATTCAATTATTTTTCAAGATGTTGTTGGACATGTTGTCTCGTATGAACCAATTCAATTGTCAAAGCAAGGAGACAACAATAGTTCTTTCATGAATATTGTTGTAGAAGATGAAAAGTAAGTTTTATTAAACAATTTTCATTTAATAGGGTATAAACCATTATTTTATATTTTCATAACATTGTTTACGCAGGAAAAACAATCTTCCTGCCACTTTATGGGGTGATCTCGCCTTTCAAATGCAATCACATTTATCTGGATCAACAAATGAACCATTAATTGTCGTTCTTCAATTAATGAAGACACACAAATTTAGAGGTATGAATTCTAAAATTATTATTTTGTTGCATAGTTGTTTATCATTTTTCCAAATATATTTATCTAACTTAATAAATCTTATAAATTATTTTACAGATACCTATTCTATTCGTAGTTGTTGGTACCAGACCAAACCATGGATTAATACAGATCTACCACAATCTTCTGATTTTAAAAACAAGTTAATTGCATCAGGCGAATATGAAAAGGTTTCACAAACAAGTTCACAACAATATATTTCAATTTCTGAGGAGTTATCTACAGGAATGGTGTCTTTTAAATTTATTAAAGATTTCCTTCAATGCACTGAAGTGAGTTGTATATTATATTATTATTTATAATAATATTTTTTTATAGTACATATAACTGTCTAACCATCTATATTAACTCACAGGAGTCTAGCTATTGGATTGCTGTAAAGATTGTTTGTTTGGAACTTGGTCACAAATGGTCATACTTGGCTTGCAAGAAGTGTATCACAAAGGTTGATCCATTGGGAGACAAATATTATTGCTTAAAATGCAATGTTGAAGTTATATCAGTTATTCACAGGTTGGAGCAAACAATATAAATATTTAAAATTTAAATAACATTATATAACACTTTATTTATACATTTTAGGTATCGACTTCAAATTCATGTTAACTGATGAAACTGGATTTATATCATTATTGTTGTGGAATAAAGAGGTTCTACAACTAATTGGAAAGACTGCCAAGGAATTGAAGGAAGGATTAATAGGAGATGTTGACAATGGTTATCCCACAAAACTTGATACCTTGATTGAGAAAAAGCTCATGTTTAAAGTCCAGATTAAAGATTCAAACATTAACAAGAATGATAATGTCTACAAAGTAGTTAAGTTCATTGATGATGAAGCATTATTAAAGGAATATTGTCATCCTTCTCTTATACACACTTTGACAGTAAGTGTCAAAATCATTAAAAATTTAACTATAATTTTCATATAAATTAATTAACTATAATTTTTGAAACAGGAGGCATCCCTTGATTGTGAACAGAGCATTGATGAAGATAAACTAATTGTGGTATATAATTTAATTCAACCTATATATTTCGTATTTTTAACTTTTCAGATTTTAAAACATAGTATGTTATTTTACATTATGCGTTTTACTAGGTAACACACATAAATTTTTGATTATGTATGTATTTAAATTATTTACAGACACCTATCAAGAATAGCATTTCAGATTGTGTTTCTTCACAAACAGAAGATGTGATTGATTTGACTAAAAAGTTATATCCCAATAATGGCAAACACGTTGGAGTTCGGCCAACACATGCAGATGATGAGGGATTAAATGTCAAACTACCATCTAACAGGTTACGCAGAGTTATAAAGAAGGAGAAGAAGGCATAAGTTTGTCAGAATGGGAGATAGACTTTAATTATTTAAGTTAGTTTATTTTAGAATATTAAACTATCCATTTCTGTTTTAAGAACGTATTTCATTGTGTTAGTACTGATTGTTGTTATTTTACTTTCTATATATGCATATGATGTTTTTTCACTTTTAAACATGTGTCATTCTTTGTGTGATATATAATTAAGTGTCAACTTCTCAAATTTCAAATAGTAAAATTCGTCAGATAACTTCAAATAACAATGTGTTGAATACAGATAATAATTTGAATGATGCTAACAATAATAACTACATACTAACCTTAAGTATTCCATATAAAGCAATTATCTTTGCCAACAATATACTTGCAGGAAATATTTCTTCCATTAAATAACCTCTAAGCAATCTACAAAACATAAGAGACAATTGATTAAATCCTGAAGTTGAAAATTATTGTTCTCACTTAGAATGAATTAAGTCAGAAAGTGTAGTATGAAAAATGTACAAAACAGTTTCATATATCCATCAATAGAACCGCTCACAAGCTATAGTATAATAGGTATCCATAAATATCATACATTGAGTCTATACTATCCACAGAAAAATAACCATTTTTAAGCTAATCTATAAAAAGGCATAATTCAAATATGAAAAATTTTGATAAGTGAAGGCATAATTCAAATATGGAAATTTTTGATAAGTCAAAATAGAACCTCCTTAACATGTTAACTAACAGAATAGTCATAGCTTCCCTCATAAAATCAAAATATGACTGCCATAGGTAATCAATAAATAGGCTTTCACTAACTTTATGTATTAGAATTGTTCAAGCACGGCAGGGAGTAATATTAGAGTTAAACTTTGATTGGATAATACGAGGAGAAATAAGAGGATTACCTCAATCTATTATATGTACATGTGTATATAATAATCAAGTACAAACTAACTGAAAGAATAGATCTTAGTATAACACAAATATAAAATTTATTGCCAAGGAGACAGTTATATCTACGTTCTAAAACATATTAAACTCAATGAACAGAAGCACAACTCAGTTCATCCCATACCTCTCTACACCTTAATCACACTGTTGAACCAGAAAAAATATATAGTTATGAATAGATTTTACATAATTAGAACAAGATTAAGTATTACAACAATCATATATAGTAAAGTATATAATTATGAATAGCTTTCTCATCATTAGAACAAGAAGGCTTGAACTAATCAAATACTAATCTAATGGACGTATAAACTTTCATATATTCCAACAAGACAGTATACTAAAGGTAATATCCAATAAATTTTGAAAAGTTATCACACAATTTCATAGATTTGAGTCTCTTATCTTTATGATAAATCTATATGTATGCTTCTGACAAAAAAACATTGAAACTAATATATGGTCATTTAGACGTATTAGTTAGACAGATTTTATTATATAGTTTTTTCTATTAACTGACTGATATTTTTAAATTTTAAAAAAAAAATATAATGATGGTACAAAAACAAGAGTCTTGAGACTCAACTTACAAATATATTGTGTAAAAATCTCCCTGTTTTGCCCAACTGACTGTAAATTTAAATTTTACAGTTATTCAATAATAGGATACAGATCAAAAAAATTAATAAACTGCTCTATATTAACTGATGTTCAGTTCTGATGTTTTGTCCATTTAAAGAGATATAGAGTTCAATAACATACAACAAAGACATGAAAGATCATAAAAAATTAGCAAGAAAAAACAGAATCTGCTTACAACAGAATCAAAAACGTGAAAAAATGCTCATTAGATGTCAATGGTTAGTTTTTTCATATCTTTCTTTTGTTTGATTAATTGAGTAACTTTCTTACACTTTCAGAAACACTTTAATTAAGTGTTAAAATGTTTATAAATTGGACAAACACATCCATTAAAAATTGTAATACTATAAGGGGGAAGAGATTTTGATGGAAAGACATGATTACTGATTTCTTTTAAATATGACACAGATTTAACAGATTTTACAATCTATAAAAACATACATTATGCCTAATATAGTTAATTTAGTGGCAATACATTCACAATTGTCATTTAACTTTGTAAAATTAGTTAGTACAAAGTGATTAACTTAGTGATGATAAACTAATAAAATATGATGAATGATTGTAGGCTTATTAAGTAATTTATTGTGCATTTCTTATTTCCACTTATATAATATTGTTATACTTATTTTCTGTAGAGAATCAATGCTTGCATAAGTAGATTGATATTTTACTCCATTGAAAGTACATTAGTTAATGCATATTCCTTTATGCTAGATTTGCCAAGTAGTTCTTCTTCAAATTCAATGCAATCTAAAGGTAAACATATAATGGTGGATGAGAACGCATTTTCGGTGGAACATTCTAATGTTCAATCAAATGAGCAAAATATTTATGAAAATGAATAAGAAGATATGTTGGAAGGTATGAATCTATACTTAAACACATTTTATGTTCTTATAATTTATTAATGTTCTAAATTTTGTATAGTACTAATTTTTTTACATTTTTTTTATATTTATAGGGGATGAAATTGAAGGTAGTAGAATTTACAATCAAGGTATTTGTTTCAATATTACCTTTCTTCAACAAATCGATTTATGTTATTTCTACAGTAAATAATTGAACTCTATCTTTTAAATTTTAAATGAAATACCATTAGATTATTGGGATATGGGAGATCCTACTTATGAGTGTGAACATTGCGGTGCGTACTTCTGGTATGAAGAAAGAATTGAGAAGAGATACAAAAAAATAAAACTTGTTTTCACTTTGTGTTGCGGTAAGGGAAAGATAAAGCTTCCAAATCCAAAGGATCCTCCTACACTGCTAAATGAATTATTATTTGGATCAGGTAATTGAAATTATTTATCAATTTACTACATTATTATTAGAATATATTCTTTTAAATGTTTGAATAACATAAAATTAATTTAGGTGGCAAAAGTTGTCATTTCAAAGAGAATATAAGAAATTATAATTCTATGTTTTCATTTACATCAATGGGAGGAAAAATTGATGCATCTGTCAATCAAACGAAAGGGCCAAGAACATTCAGATTATCTGGACAGAATTATCATAAAATTGGAAGGTTATTACCTACCAAGGGATTTACTCCAAAATTTGCACAATTGTATATATATGATACAAAAAATGAGGTGCAAAATAGAATTAATGTTTTAAAGTAAGTATTTATAGTATATATATATTTTACAAGGTTCAATATAATTGTAATTATTAATCACTATTATTTATATAACTACTCCCTCTGTCCCAATTTATATGACTTACTTTCCTTTTTAGTCAGTCCCAAAAAGAATGACACATTTCTATTTTAAGTAACAATTTGCCTATAAAATGTCCTTTTTACCCTTAATGAAATGATTTACAACCACACAAATTTCTATCATTCATTTTGGACCACAAGTTTTAAAAGTCTTTCCATTTTTCTTAAAGTTTGTGCCAAATCAAAGTACATCATATAAAATGGGACGGAGGGAGTATTTTTTTTAGTCAGCAGCTTTGGTGGTTGGTGATTTTGAACCAACCAGTTCAGACAGAGATATAATAATTGAAAGTCATTTTGGACAACTTAAGAGAATAAGTGAATTGAATGCAGCATACTTAGGTTTGCAATATCCATTACTTTTTCCATTCGGTGAAGATGGATATAGAGAACATATTCCTTTAAATGGAATTGATGAATCATCTGATGGAAGGAAATATGTTAGCTCTCTTGAATATTTTTCATACAAAATTCAAGAAAGGAATTGACAGAGATATAATAATTGAAAGTCATTCTGGACAACTTAAGAGAATAAGTGAATTGAATGCAGCATACTTAGGTTTGTAATATCCATTACTTTTTTCCATTTGGTGAAGATGGATATAGAGAAGATATTCCTTTAAATGGAATTGATGAATCATCTGATGGAAGGAAATATGTTAGCTCTCTTGAATACTTTTCATACAAAATTCAAGAAAGGAAGAATGAAGTACCAACAATTGTATCGGCTAAAAGATTATTTCAACAATTCTTGGTAGATGGATATACAATGATAGAATCTTCTCGATTGCTATTTTATAGGCTCCATCAAACACATTTGAGAGCAGACTTCTATAAGGGATTACAAGAAGCTGTTTTACAGGGAGACACTCAACCTTCTTCTAAAGGACAAAGAGTAATATTATCTTCTTCTTTCGATATGTTAGCTCTCTTGAATACTTTTCATACAAAATTCAAGAAAGGAAGAATGAAGTACCAACAATTGTATCGGCTAAAAGATTATTTCAACAATTCTTGGTAGATGGATATACAATGATAGAATCTTCTCGATTGCTATTTTATAGGCTCCATCAAACACATTTGAGAGCAGACTTCTATAAGGGATTACAAGAAGCTGTTTTACAGGGAGATACTCAACCTTCTTCTAAAGGACAAAGAATAATATTATCTTCTTCTTTCACTGGAGGTACACGTTACATGTTGCAAAATTATCAAGATGCAATGTCAATATGTAAATGGGCCGGATATCCTGATTTATTTATTACATTTACTTGCAATCCTAAATGGCCCGAGATCACTAGATTTGTGAACAGTAGGGGATTGGCTCCAGAAGATCGGCCAGACATTATAACGAGAGTCTTTAAAGTCAAATTAGATCACTTGATAAAGGATTTGCGAGACAACAAAGTTTTTGGACAAGTAAAAGCAGGTATAATTATTGCCTTATTATTATACCACAATTGTTTATTTTTAATTTGAAACAATAATAAAAAATAATATCATATTTATCCTTTGATTCAGTGATTTATACTATTGAATTTCAAAAGCGTGGATTGCCTCATGCGCATATTTTTCTATTTATAATAAATCTCCAAATATTGGTGATATTGATGATATTATTTCAACTGAATTACCAAATAAATTACTTTATCCGAATTATTATGTGGCTATTACAAATTTTATGATGCATGGCCCATGTGGTTCAGTTAGAAAATCATCTCCTTGCATGCAAAATGGAAGATGTTCAAAACACTTTCCAAAAAGGTTTATTTCTTCTACCTCAATTGATGAGGAGGGATATCCTGTATATAGAAGAAGAGATGATGGCAGCTCTACAAAGAGATCAGGTATTGATTTGGATAATAGATATGTTGTACCACACAATAGATTTTTGTTGTTGAAATATGAAGCGCATATTAATGTTGAATGGTGCAATCAATCAAGGTCAATTAAATGTATATTATTGCCTTATTATTATACCACAATTGTTTATTTTTAATTTGAAACAGTAATAAAAAACAATATCATATTTATCCTTTGATTCAGTGATTTATACTATTGAATTTCAAAAGCGTGGATTGCCTCATGCGCATATTTTGCTATTTCTACATAATAAATCTCCAAATATTTGTGATATTGATGATATTATTTCAGCTGAATTATCAAATAAATTACTTGATCTGGATTATTATGTGGCTGTTACAAACTTTATGATGCATGGCCCATGTGGTTCAGTTAGAAAATCATCTCCTTGCATGCAAAATGGAAATCAAAACACTTTCCAAAAAGGTTTATTTCTTCTACCTCAATTGATGAGGAGGGATATCCTGTATATAGAAGAAGAGATGATGGCAGCTCTACAAAGAGATCAGGTATTGATTTGGATAATAGATATGTTGTACCACACAATAGATTTTGTTGTTGAAATATGAAGCGCATATTAATGTTGAATGGTGCAATCAATCAAGGTCAATTAAATACTTATTCAAGTATGTTAATAAAGGTCATGACCGTGTTACAGCTGCTTTTTGTCATAGTGCGAATTCTTCAGATTCAAGAGGGGTTGATGAAATACATATGTATTGGGATTGTCGGTATATATCACCATGTGAAGCAGCTGGAGAATCTTAAATTTCCAATCCACCATAGAGAACCTTCTGTAGAAAGGTTATCTTTTCATTTACCAGACAATCAGAATATCATATTTTTAGATGATGATCCAATTGATGTTGTCATCAATAAACCAACCATAAAGGAATCCAAGTTTTTAAGTTGGTTTGAAGCAAACAAGGAACTTCCTTAAGCAAGAGATTTAACCTATGCAGAATTTCCTTTAAAGTTTGTTTGGAAGCAACAATCTAAGAGATGGGATAAAAGAAAAACTTCTGCATTTTCGATTGGAAGAATTTTCTTTGTTCCACCGGGATTTGGTGAGCAAAATTATCTTAGATTGTTATTGAATATTGTTAGAGGTCCCACTTCATATGAGGAATCAGAAGAATAAATGATATTGATCATGAGACTTTTAGAGATGCATGTTATGCTTTAGGATTATTAGATGATGACAAAGAATATGTTGATGCTATAGTAGAAGCAAGTCATTGGGGAATGCCATCATATCTAAGACAATTATTTGCTATGCTACTTATATCAAATTCAATGTCACGTCCGGAGGTTGTTTGGCAATCAACATGGCATTTACTATCTGAAGATATTCTTCATGAACAAAAAAGAGTATTAGATAACCCAGGTACCCAATACTATTTTAAATTTAAATTAATCTTATTATTATCATGAATTCTATATTATTTTTGTTTGATTAATTAGTTTATTATATTTACGTTTAATATTAATTTATTATATATTTATATTATTTTTTCAGAAGCTTATCTATCAGATGCTGATTTGAAGAATTGTTGCTTGCAAAAGATAGAAAGTTTTTTAAAAAGTTGTGGAAGAAGTTTTTCAGATTTTCCTACAATGCCAATACATGTTTACACTGAGGATGATGTTGACAATCACCAATAGATTAATTTGTGATGAAATGTGTTACAATAAACGTGTTTTAGCTGATGAACATCAACAATTGGTATTAAATTTAACGGATGAGCAGAAATCAGTGTATAAAAAAATTATGGCAGCAGTTAATGAAAATATGGGTGGATTCTTCTTTTTATATGGATTTGGAAGAACAGGAAAAACTTATATTTGGAAGACTCTATCAGCTACCATAAGGTCCAAAGGAGATGTTGTTTTAACAGTTGCATCTAGCAGGATTGCATCTCTTTTATTACCAGGTGGCCGAACAGCACATTCAAGATTTGTTATCCCGCTAAATATAACTGAAGATTCAACATGTAAGTTAAAACAAGGTACTCCTTTAGCACATTTGCTAATCAAGACTAAGTTGATTATTTGGGATGAGGCTCCAATGATGCATAAACATTGTTTTGAAGCTCTTGATAAGACTTTAAGAGATATTATTGGCTATAAAGACGCAACCAAGTCAGAATTACTATTTGGTGGTAAAACAATTGTTCTTGGAGGTGACTTCAGACGAATTCTTCCTGTGATCCCAAAAGGTAGTCGACAAGATATTGTTAATGCAACTCTCAACTCTTCATATTTATGGCCCCATTGTGAATTATTAACACTGACAAAGAATATGAGGTTGCAAAACAGTGACGCTGATACTGATCTACAAGAGTTGCAAGAGTTTTCTAATTGGATATTGGCTGTTGGGGATGGTAGTATTGGTAATTCATTTGATGGAATTGATAAAGTTTTAATACCAAAGGATCTTCTAATAACTGAATATACTGATCCAATAGCAGCTATTGTGGAAAGTACGTATCCAGATTTTAGTACTAATTGTAATGATGTTGGATACCTACAACAAAGAGCCATTCTTGCTCCGACTCTTGATATGGTGGAATCAATCAATCAATATATGATCTCCTTGAATCATAATCCTGAGAAATCATATTTGAGTTCTGACAAAATATGCAAGTCTGATCATACTTATTCAGCTTTGGAACATGTACACACCCTAGATTTTTTGAACACTATTAAATGTTCTGGAGTTCCAGTGATGTTACTAAGAAATATTGATCAGGCAGCAGGACTATGTAACGGAACTAGGTTGATTGTTACTAAACTTGGAAATCAAGTAATTGAAGCAAAGGTTTTATCTGGACAGATGGTTGGACAGAAGGTATTTATTCCAAGAATGACTTTAAGACCTTCAGATGCTAGAATCCCATTTAAGTTTCAAAGAAGACAGTTTCCTATAACTGTATCATTTGCCATGACAATCAACAAGAGCCAAGGACAGTCTTTATCTCATGTTGGATTATTTTTGAAGAAACCAGTGTTTACCCATGGACAACTTTATGTAGCTGTTTCTAAAGTAACAAGTAGAAAGGGATTAAAAATACTGAGTTACAATGATGACGGAAAGTTAACTGATGAGGCTATAAATGTAGTATATAAAGAAGTGTTTTGAAATCTATTGTGATATGCAGATTCTTTGGGATGTTTATATATACTGTAATTGTTTATGATTATTATAAAATAATTCTGATGAAGTTGCTGTTATAATTATGGTATCATTTAGAGGTATGCTATTTTAACTACCTAAATAATTTTTAATAATATTGTGTTCTGTGTAGTACACCTAAAGATAACATTATATGATCTAAAATGTTATGCGATTACTTTAATTAATATAGAAATTTATTAATTTTAAATTTTTTATCATGTAAATTGATTGATTTACCTTTTTTTTTGCATTATTTTTTCAAGCTAATGACAATCAAGAAACATTAGAAAGTGTTTTATGCAATCAGAAGAAATAAGAGTTCTAAAAGGAAAAATACTGATAATGAATGTTCAGGTACAATTTTAATCATTAGTATTTGCATTATACATTTTCAGGTAAAATTTTAATCTCAAATTTTTTCATTATACTTCTCTAATATTTCCTTTAGTCTTCTCTAATATTTCCATTATTCTTTTATCATTAATGTGTTTTATAAAGATTTATAATAATTATAATATTTTAAAATACTTTAAATAGATTAATATTGTTAACTCTTTTAGTGACAGTGGCAGATAATACAGCTGATATTTTGAGTTCTTGAATTTGAATAATTGGTATCAAGAGTTTGAAAAAACAGAGAGGAAGAATACACTTATGCATATAGTGAACAATTTCACACTTAAGTAATTGAGTGTGCTTTGAAGATAGTATCAGTCTCTTTCATTATATCAAGTGGAACCGCATGTTGACATTATTTTTTTATAACTAAACTATATATATGCAATGGAGGGCTTGGTTCTATATACTTTTTAAACTTTAGATTTAATCGTGCTATCCTGTAACAAGTATTTAAAGGAGTTCATATATGCTTT
>NW_006239034.1:1573225-1580158 GCF_000226075.1 Solanum tuberosum
TAGACTCCAATAAGTTTAACCAACTAAACACACAATTATTTACGTTATGTTAATTTTAGTAAACTGAATTATAATCTATCAAGCATATGAATTAGATCATTAAGCTCTTCATCTGAACCATGAATCATAATATAGGTATAAGCACATTGAAACTACAGAAAATATCAATATAAATCAGATTAAAATATAGAGACTGCTGTAAAAAGAACCAAATTGAGAGGAAAATAAAATAGCTTAACTACATATTTTTAGATGTAAGACATCTTTTCGAAAATTTAAAAACAAATAATCATTTCCCTACTCCTTCAAGAAGCAATAATTCATCACAATCTACTATAACAACATGGTTAAGCATAAAAAAAAACAAAGATAGAGATCTAACCTGACATTGCAAAGAACATAAAAACTTATACAACCACATCATAAACTCTCAATCACCAAGCAAAATAACAAAATCTGAATCAACATAAGCTTATTACAATTATGTTATAGCATGCATGTACTAATTAAATTAAATTTAAAATTTAATACCTTAGTTGACCATCCCAAATAGAGTAACATCGACGCAAAATAGAGCTGAAGAAGACATCAAATGATAAATTTTGCAAAATTAACTCCACAACAAGAAGTTGATGCATGTTAATACTCTTTAATCGAAGTTCTTATTAAACAAGGTCAATTCAAAAAAATAAAGAAAAAAATGAACTCACCATTTCACGAAACATACGATTGTTGACGGAATGATTCTAGATGTAAATACAATTCTAATCAAAATCTTATTTCCAGTGTGATACCTGCTTGAATAAAGTTTTTCTTAGGCTTTGTTCTAATTGGAATGTTCAAATGTTGAAATGAGATTTTTTTTACCAAAGTTATGGTGATGAGATTCAAATTAGAGATTTCGTTCTTCCAAGAAACTTTTTACAAGGAAGATATGAAAAAATTAACAATTAGAAAAAACCCAATTGATAAAGGGTAAGAGAAGAATATAAAGAAAACAAAGGAACAACACTTACAGTGAGATGGAAAAGCACACATGAGCTAATAGATGACGGAGTAGCTCTGACCGGCGACGATCTAAAGAGGAAGCTCACTTTCCTAATCTCAAAAATCATATTCTATCGGTGCAAGTTTGGTCTCCTTCCACAATCTAGATAGATCCAATTTTTTTAAGTTTTCATTTTGTTTTTTCTTATTTTCTACTACCTGACATTTTCCTCCAACTTTTTGTTTACATTTTTTTGTTATTCAATAAATTGGCCCATTGCCATTTTGTTTAATTAAAAATAACGAAAGAAAGATGGAAATATTGAAATGTGTGCATACATTGAAGTCTACTATACAATCAAGGCACACTAATCAATATACCTAAAAAGTTGTATTCTTTTATATTACTTCCTTCATTTTATACCTCCTTCGTCAACTTTTAATTGTCATATTTAATTTTAGAAAGTTTATTTTACCAATTTTTAAAATAAAATATGATTATATTAAATCGATATTTTAAGAAAAATATTTGTATATTTCAAAACAATACGAAAAGTACTACAAATAGCCATTATTTGCATATTAATATGATGAAAAAAAATATCATAAATTGTTAGTCAAAATTCTTATGTTTTACTCTAAAAAAAAACATGACAATTAAAAGTGAACTGATGGAATATTAGTTTATTATTATATTAAATATAATTATTGCATATTAATTTATCATAATACTAAATATAATTAATTTATATTAGTTGATCACTTTACTAAATCAATAAAATTTTAATAACTTTTTTTACTACTCTTGCAATTAATTTTATTTTTGAAAGTATTCATATTTGTTTGTATAATTCACAAGAAGTATTTTGAGGCGTGAACTTGAAAAATAATCTTCTTATTTATGTTTTTTAAGCACCGTAAAAAATTAATAGTAATCAACTAATATGAGACGAAGGGGAGTATTTCACATACACAATACTTTATTATATATTATATTATATTATATTATATTATATTATATATTACTATAAGTGGCTTATGTTTATTATGAAAATTATAAAAACATTACTATTGGGACCACAAAACAACTTTATATTGTGATTAAAATAATTTCAAAAAATATATATTGTATTTCATTTAATTTATAGTTTATTTACTTTCTTTGGATATTTATATTCCATATAAACTATAACTCAATATATGTTTTCATAAATAAATTATTATATCCGCGCAACGCGCGGGTACGTATACTAGTTTAAATAAGAACGGAAGCTGAGATTTCCAAAGAGCCTACGGGCCAATTTTCAGAAAAGAGTAATCACTTTCTAAATGAAGCAAGAGAGGAAACTGAAATTTCCAAGATAGATTTTGAGCTAAGTTTTTTTAGCACTAATCTCAAATCACATAAAGAAGTATGTTTTTAAAACATAAAGAGCTAGTATATTTTGGGTGTAGTATTGAGCACGATATGGGGGAGAGTTCAGATACCTCACAGCCCCCATAAACCATGTAACCCATCATGGGTAGAAAATGGTCATACTTTTTAGATGACTCCTTTTCACATAGACTAGTGAATCCCCTTAGTAGTTCAGGGCCTATACATGTGGCAAGGTATAGGATGCGCTGGCAGCGTGAGGAAGATCATTGTATCATCACAATAGCTCTTATGTGATGGTTGTCTGTTAGAGAAACTCCCACAACAGTATTTTGTATTTTTATATACATCAGATTATTTATATTTTTACATACATCTCAGAGTTATATGTATCTTTGCATACACACAGAGTTGGCTTCATGTTTTTAAACAGCTTCCCTTTATATTGCACATGTTTTAAATTGCTTTATATTGAAATGAGTTCAGTTATGTTGAGTTGAGCCAGGTAAGTTCTTCAGTTTCTTTCAGATTCTTTTCAAGCCTATGTTATGCTTTAGAATTCCCCTTACATGCTCGTACATTCCACATACTGAGCCATTTGGCCTGCATCTTCTTATGATGTAGACACAGGTATTCTGTATCATCAACAGGAGCTTCGTTGATACATCTGAGAGTTCGAGTTAGCTATGGTGAGCCTCCTTGCTTCTGGAGGATTTCATTTACCTTTCAGTTATATCAATTGTTAGGATGTCGTGGGTCTTGTCCCGACTTCCATCTTTATCAGTTAGAGGCTTCATAGATAGTCAGTATAGTTGAAAAGTATGTATCATTTATTTTATTAAATGTTTTAAAGACTTAAGTTGCCTATTTTATGGCGAGTTGAATAATTTATTTTATTCGGAGTTGTCTTTTGACTTAAAGATTTCTATTTAAGTTTCATGACTTTTATTTAGTTTTTAAGCTTTGTATGTTTGAGTTAGTCTTCCGCTTGAAGTCAGCCAGGATGAGGGTTCGCTTGAGAACCAGCAATGGTTCTCGAGTGCCGTCCACGTCCAAGGTGTATGCTCAGGTAGTGACACCCTGAAGCTGATCAGATAGATCATCAATTCTCGGAAAGGGATACTTATTCTTTATGGTAACCTTTTTCAAATGGCGGTAATCAATACACCTCCTAAGAGAACCATCTTTCTTCCTCTCAAATAAGATCGGAGCACCCCAAGGTGAGACACTTGGTTGCATGAAACCTTTATCAAGAAGGTTTTTCAACTGTTATTTTAACTATTTTAACTCAGTGGGAGCCATTCTATATGGCAGAATAGAGATAGGATGAGTATCACGAAGAATATCTATACCGAAGTCTATTTCTCTCTCCGGAGGGACTCCGGAAAGATCATATGGAAAGACCTCTGGAAACTCATTCACTACTGGAACTGACTGAATAGGTTGTGTCAACGCTAGAGTCATTAACTCTGACTAAGTGATAGATGCACCCCTTGGAAACAAACTTCCTGGCCTTAAGGTACGAAATGAAACGATCTTTAGGCACTACTGAACTACTCCTTCACTCAAAAACTGGCTCATTTGGAAACTGAACTAGACTACTCGAGTTCTACAATCAAATAAGGCATAACAAGCATGAAGCCAGTCAATACCTAGAATAACATCAAAGTCCACTGTATCTAGCTCGACTAAGTCAGCCATGGTGTCCTTGTTATTGAAAAAAATGGTACAATCATGATAAACTCTCTCAGCTATAATAGACTCACCAATAAGTATGGAAACACTGAAGGGCTTAAGAAGTTGTCTGGGAATAATATCGAACCTCATAGTAATATATGAAGTCACAAAAGATAGACTCGCACCAGGATCAAGTAAAGCATAAACATCAAAAGTAAAGACTTTGATCATACCAGTAACAACATCAGGTGAATTCCCTTGCTCTTGGCAACTGGTGATAGCATACAGATGGTTTGCCCCTCTGCATGTCCCTAAAGTAGCTCCTCTAGGTGCAGCTCTGTCTAACAGAGCCACTGAAGAAGATTGGACCTTATTGCCCCCATTGTCATTACATTGCCTGTTCTTAGGGAACTCTCTCATGAAGTGACCATTAAGACCACACTTGAAGCAACCAGTGGAGCCATAACGACATGCTCCTGGGTGGTTCCTACCACACTTAGCACATACAGGAGTCTCATTACCTCTTTGTGCCACACTACCTTGAGATTGCGCAAGTCTAGCTCTGAAATTCTGAGAATTTTGATTCTTAAACTCACCTATGTTCCTTGGTGTAGGTGCACTAACAGATGATGGAGCAGGTCCATTTTGCTTTTGTTGAAAAGATGACCGGTTCGCATTACTCTTCTGTTGCCCGGACTCATTTCGTTGTCTTAGACTTCTTGTTTCGAAAATCTTCCCTATCTCTTAACTTATCTTCTTTAACCTGTTGCACATGGATCATCAGCCTACCTATGTATATGTCCCCTATTAACATCGCAGCCTTACCCTCTTTGCTTGACAAATGAGACAACCCAGATACAAATAAACTTATCCTGCTCCTCATGTCAGCAACTATCTCCGGAGCATAGCGAGAGAGTTTAGTGAACTTGAGGCTATACCCATGGATTCCTGCTTAAGAGTGAGGAATTCCCTTACTTTTGCCTCTCTCAATTCACGGAGAAAGAAACGCCCCATGAAGGCTTCTTAGAACACAACCCAGCTCGCAATTGGTGCACCCTCCACTCTACTCTTCTTCCATTGGTCGTACCAAACTCTAGCAATACCCTTCAGTTGGTATGTAGCTAGTTCCACACGATCAGCATCAACAACATGCATAACCTCAAATACCTTCTGCAACTCTTCCATAAAGTTTTCCAGATCCTCAATGACACTTAAACTGGTGAAGTATGGACGATTCATCCTTAAGAACTCATGGATCCTGGATGTATCAGCCACATCCTGTTGATTCCCTCTTTGTTACCCAGCTTGGTGGGTCACCACTTGAATCAACATCCTGATAGCATCCCAGAACTCAGCGTTAGTGACCTCTCCTTGGCGTTGCACTTCTGGTGCATTGGGTACCCCTTGATCCTGAAGATCAACATTACTCCTAGCAGGATAACCTCGAAAAACCCTTCGTGGAGGCATGAACTGAAAGATGCACGCAAGCACGAATTAGAAAGAAACTTTATAGAGTTAAACTCTATCGAACGAAAAGAGTACGAAAAAGTGAGATAGTTCCTAAATGTCGCAACCTCCTAATTATATATGTGGCACGCTTCACACCGATAACTAGGACTCTACAGACAGGGCTTCATTGACACACCTTAAGACTCTTGAACATTGTGCTCTGATACCAAGTTTGTCACTACCCGAGCCTACACCCTGGACGTAACTCGCACTCGAGAACCATTTGTGGCCCCAAGCGAACCCTTGGCCGGGCTCAATACTCAGAAGACTTACTCAACAATAAAAGAAATTTAAAAGTAAAACTCAATGTCTCAAAATAATAACTCAGAAATGTATACAACTAGCCAAAAGAAGGCAACTCGAGTCTCAAACATCAACAATGGAAATGAAAAAAGACTCATGAACTACTACTGTCTATCTATTAAGCCTCTAATACTATGAGGGATATCGGGACAAGATCCCCGATCATCCTAACAAAACTGAAATAATTGAAATAAATAAGGGATCCTCCGGAAGCAAGGAGGCTCACCAAAGCTAACTCGAACTGCTATGGTATCAACGAAGCACATGTTGATGACCTTTATCTCTTGTATCTGCATCATGAAACGATGCAGGCCAAATGACATCAGTACATTAAATGTACAACTATGTAAGGGGAACACTGAACATAACATAAAATCTTGAATTTGGAAAGAAGGAAACATACTCACCTCAACTTTACTCAACTCAACCTCAACTCATGGATACTCAACTCAATACAATATAAAAACAACAATAAAGATGCAATTTATATAAAGCATTTAAAATAATAAATAACAACTCAATGTATTTCAAAATACAATAATAACTCAGTTTGTATGTAAAAATAAAAAATAACTCTATTTGGGAGATTCTCCAAACGACAACCATCACTATTAGCTATGTGATGATACAACATCTCGTCCACGCTGCCAAAACTGTCTTATACCTTGCCGGAGTATAAGACATCCTCAACTAAGTGGATCCACTAAGATATTCTTAAAAATCAATAAGGAATCATCTAAAAAGTTTGACCATTTCTACCCACGTTGGCTACATGGTTTATGAGGACTTTGAGTTGTATGAACTCATCCCCATATCGGTGCTCAATACTACTTCCAAGAATATACTCAGCTCATATGTTTAATAACATTTCCTCATCCTCAAGGTTTGAGATTATTACTCAAAAGGTTCTCTTAAAAGAGATTATACTCAAAAACTCCTCATTAACTCATTTGGAAATCAAAGTTTCCTCTCATTTTGAAAGTGAAGCATTTACTCTTGGGATTACTTAGTTTCCATATATTCATTTTTGAAAAATGAAACTCAACTCTCCTCATCCTCATACTCAAGTGCTCAAGTCTTAG
>NW_006239034.1:1586028-1661432 GCF_000226075.1 Solanum tuberosum
TACTGAGCCATTTGGCCTGCATCTTCTTATGATGTAGACACAGGTATTCTGTATCATCAACAGGAGCTTCGTTGATACATCTGAGAGTTCGAGTTAGCTATGGTGAGCCTCCTTGCTTCTGGAGGATTTCATTTACCTTTCAGTTATATCAATTGTTAGGATGTCGTGGGTCTTGTCCCGACTTCCATCTTTATCAGTTAGAGGCTTCATAGATAGTCAGTATAGTTGAAAAGTATGTATCATTTATTTTATTAAATGTTTTAAAGACTTAAGTTGCCTATTTTATGGCGAGTTGAATAATTTATTTTATTCGGAGTTGTCTTTTGACTTAAAGATTTCTATTTAAGTTTCATGACTTTTATTTAGTTTTTAAGCTTTGTATGTTTGAGTTAGTCTTCCGCTTGAAGTCAGCCAGGATGAGGGTTCGCTTGAGAACCAGCAATGGTTCTCGAGTGCCGTCCACGTCCAAGGTGTATGCTCAGGTAGTGACACCCTGAAGCTGATCAGATAGATCATCAATTCTCGGAAAGGGATACTTATTCTTTATGGTAACCTTTTTCAAATGGCGGTAATCAATACACCTCCTAAGAGAACCATCTTTCTTCCTCTCAAATAAGATCGGAGCACCCCAAGGTGAGACACTTGGTTGCATGAAACCTTTATCAAGAAGGTTTTTCAACTGTTATTTTAACTATTTTAACTCAGTGGGAGCCATTCTATATGGCAGAATAGAGATAGGATGAGTATCACGAAGAATATCTATACCGAAGTCTATTTCTCTCTCCGGAGGGACTCCGGAAAGATCATATGGAAAGACCTCTGGAAACTCATTCACTACTGGAACTGACTGAATAGGTTGTGTCAACGCTAGAGTCATTAACTCTGACTAAGTGATAGATGCACCCCTTGGAAACAAACTTCCTGGCCTTAAGGTACGAAATGAAACGATCTTTAGGCACTACTGAACTACTCCTTCACTCAAAAACTGGCTCATTTGGAAACTGAACTAGACTACTCGAGTTCTACAATCAAATAAGGCATAACAAGCATGAAGCCAGTCAATACCTAGAATAACATCAAAGTCCACTGTATCTAGCTCGACTAAGTCAGCCATGGTGTCCTTGTTATTGAAAAAAATGGTACAATCATGATAAACTCTCTCAGCTATAATAGACTCACCAATAAGTATGGAAACACTGAAGGGCTTAAGAAGTTGTCTGGGAATAATATCGAACCTCATAGTAATATATGAAGTCACAAAAGATAGACTCGCACCAGGATCAAGTAAAGCATAAACATCAAAAGTAAAGACTTTGATCATACCAGTAACAACATCAGGTGAATTCCCTTGCTCTTGGCAACTGGTGATAGCATACAGATGGTTTGCCCCTCTGCATGTCCCTAAAGTAGCTCCTCTAGGTGCAGCTCTGTCTAACAGAGCCACTGAAGAAGATTGGACCTTATTGCCCCCATTGTCATTACATTGCCTGTTCTTAGGGAACTCTCTCATGAAGTGACCATTAAGACCACACTTGAAGCAACCAGTGGAGCCATAACGACATGCTCCTGGGTGGTTCCTACCACACTTAGCACATACAGGAGTCTCATTACCTCTTTGTGCCACACTACCTTGAGATTGCGCAAGTCTAGCTCTGAAATTCTGAGAATTTTGATTCTTAAAACTCACCTATGTTCCTTGGTGTAGGTGCACTAACAGATGATGGAGCAGGTCCATTTTGCTTTTGTTGAAAAGATGACCGGTTCGCATTACTCTTCTGTTGCCCGGACTCATTTCGTTGTCTTAGACTTCTTGTTTCGAAAATCTTCCCTATCTCTTAACTTATCTTCTTTAACCTGTTGCACATGGATCATCAGCCTACCTATGTATATGTCCCCTATTAACATCGCAGCCTTACCCTCTTTGCTTGACAAATGAGACAACCCAGATACAAATAAACTTATCCTGCTCCTCATGTCAGCAACTATCTCCGGAGCATAGCGAGAGAGTTTAGTGAACTTGAGGCTATACCCATGGATTCCTGCTTAAGAGTGAGGAATTCCCTTACTTTTGCCTCTCTCAATTCACGGAGAAAGAAACGCCCCATGAAGGCTTCTTAGAACACAACCCAGCTCGCAATTGGTGCACCCTCCACTCTACTCTTCTTCCATTGGTCGTACCAAACTCTAGCAATACCCTTCAGTTGGTATGTAGCTAGTTCCACACGATCAGCATCAACAACATGCATAACCTCAAATACCTTCTGCAACTCTTCCATAAAGTTTTCCAGATCCTCAATGACACTTAAACTGGTGAAGTATGGACGATTCATCCTTAAGAACTCATGGATCCTGGATGTATCAGCCACATCCTGTTGATTCCCTCTTTGTTACCCAGCTTGGTGGGTCACCACTTGAATCAACATCCTGATAGCATCCCAGAACTCAGCGTTAGTGACCTCTCCTTGGCGTTGCACTTCTGGTGCATTGGGTACCCCTTGATCCTGAAGATCAACATTACTCCTAGCAGGATAACCTCGAAAAACCCTTCGTGGAGGCATGAACTGAAAGATGCACGCAAGCACGAATTAGAAAGAAACTTTATAGAGTTAAACTCTATCGAACGAAAAGAGTACGAAAAAGTGAGATAGTTCCTAAATGTCGCAACCTCCTAATTATATATGTGGCACGCTTCACACCGATAACTAGGACTCTACAGACAGGGCTTCATTGACACACCTTAAGACTCTTGAACATTGTGCTCTGATACCAAGTTTGTCACTACCCGAGCCTACACCCTGGACGTAACTCGCACTCGAGAACCATTTGTGGCCCCAAGCGAACCCTTGGCCGGGCTCAATACTCAGAAGACTTACTCAACAATAAAAGAAATTTAAAAGTAAAACTCAATGTCTCAAAATAATAACTCAGAAATGTATACAACTAGCCAAAAGAAGGCAACTCGAGTCTCAAACATCAACAATGGAAATGAAAAAAGACTCATGAACTACTACTGTCTATCTATTAAGCCTCTAATACTATGAGGGATATCGGGACAAGATCCCCGATCATCCTAACAAAACTGAAATAATTGAAATAAATAAGGGATCCTCCGGAAGCAAGGAGGCTCACCAAAGCTAACTCGAACTGCTATGGTATCAACGAAGCACATGTTGATGACCTTTATCTCTTGTATCTGCATCATGAAACGATGCAGGCCAAATGACATCAGTACATTAAATGTACAACTATGTAAGGGGAACACTGAACATAACATAAAATCTTGAATTTGGAAAGAAGGAAACATACTCACCTCAACTTTACTCAACTCAACCTCAACTCATGGATACTCAACTCAATACAATATAAAAACAACAATAAAGATGCAATTTATATAAAGCATTTAAAATAATAAATAACAACTCAATGTATTTCAAAATACAATAATAACTCAGTTTGTATGTAAAAATAAAAAATAACTCTATTTGGGAGATTCTCCAAACGACAACCATCACTATTAGCTATGTGATGATACAACATCTCGTCCACGCTGCCAAAACTGTCTTATACCTTGCCGGAGTATAAGACATCCTCAACTAAGTGGATCCACTAAGATATTCTTAAAAATCAATAAGGAATCATCTAAAAAGTTTGACCATTTCTACCCACGTTGGCTACATGGTTTATGAGGACTTTGAGTTGTATGAACTCATCCCCATATCGGTGCTCAATACTACTTCCAAGAATATACTCAGCTCATATGTTTAATAACATTTCCTCATCCTCAAGGTTTGAGATTATTACTCAAAAGGTTCTCTTAAAAGAGATTATACTCAAACACTCCTCATTAACTCATTGGGAAATCGATGTTTCCTCTCCTTTTAAATGTAAAAATATTTACTCTTGGGAAGACTTAGTTCCCATATATTCACTATTAAAAATTGAAACTCGACTATCCTCATCCTCAAACTCAGGTACTCAAGTATTAAAACATGTTTTAAAAGATTGTAAAAGACTTCTCAAAATGACTTGAAAGAATTCTCAAGACTTTACTCTTAACTCTAACTTGAATTTGAATTATGAATTAAACGGTTATGATTCATGTTATGAAGGATCTATCGATGTTTATATGTAGTTTAGAGAAGTTAGAATCAAAAGGGAGTAAAGGTACACTTTAAAAGGACTTAGACGGAGCAAATGACGGGAAAAGGGTGAGGAAGGCGACCCTAGCGCACTGTTGGCGCGGAGCGCCAACCCCTAAACTTTAGATACTCAAATGGGGCATACTGCTGGCGCACCGCCCTAGCGCCCCGGTGCATCATGGGAGCGCCGCCCCAGCCCCTCCCAAGAACATTCCGACGAATTTTCTTCTTCGATTTTTTTGCCCTAATTCGCCTAGAATCGAATGGTTTCTTCCCAACTCACTTTGATTCAAATATCAGTCATAATTACATGATAATATACTCAAAAACAACCCTCAAACTCCAACATTCATCTCAATAACTCATCATTAACGATTTAAGAATGGAACTTCAAGAAACTCTTCAAGAACTCAAGTCATTCAACCTCAAGAACAAAATTACGGATTTAAAATCACATGATTGGCATGTGGATGAACAAACCCAACACTATGAGCACTTACATACCTTAATTTGATGTAATTCCTCGATAAATCCCACGAATCTTGACGAACTCCTTGAACTTTTCCTCTTTTCTCCTCTTAAGCTCTTCTAAAACCCTAAGCGTATTTCGGATTGTGAAAACTGACCCAAATCATCTTTGACCCCTAAAATATCATTGAAAATGTTTTAAGCTGATGGGGTAAGGAAAAGACCAAAATATCCCTCATTAATTCGGGTAAATTTCCTTAATCGGACAGGCTGACTTCATACAGACAAATCTCCCTCATCCAAAATTGAAATTTAACAAACTTAGTGGCGTTGAAAAGAGGATTCAAAGAACTTTCATTTGATATCTTATGGGCCACCTAACTCATCTTGTACTGAAATTTATGGTTGTTTGAAGTTGACCCAAAACTTACAACTTAAGCATAACTTGCCAAATTCTCAATTTGGCTCTTTCCAAATTAGTTCTTTCAAAATTTGCTCTTTCTAAGGCAGGATGTTACAATAGTGTTGGCTTTGTTTGCCCTCACGCCAAGTACGTAATCTTTTACCCATGAATTCATTCTTGATGTTGAATTGTTGAGTACTTGAAAGGTTCTTGAATTTAATTAGTAATGGAGTGTTGTTTTGAGTTCTTGACGTGAGGGTTTGCGAATGAGTTGAGTAAATTGATAGTTCTTGTGTGGGTTTCACCGAGATTGTTTTGGGTTATAAGAATTAGAGAGTTTTGACCTTAGAATTGAACTGGGTATGAGTAGAATCAAGTTTGGGAGAGGAAGAAAAGATCGGACGAAAATAAGTGCCCAGGTCCGTGTCGTGGACATGCTTCAAATTCAAGTCCCTAAAATAATTCCTCCCTCTCCGCATCGCGGAGAGATCGCGGACTCCACTTTTTCAAAAATTATTTCGCGTTGAAATATTTTAATTCTTTTTCGTGTCGCGCCTTTTCTTCCCAGTCGGTGTCTTCGCTCGTTTCTTATTATCAACTTTCTAAACCCCATTTAATCGTCACGAGATCCTTCATATCATAAATCATAACTCTTGAATTCATAATTCAAATTCAAGATAGAGTTAAGAGTCAAGTTTGAGAGAGTCTTTCAAGTCATTTTGAGAAGTCTTTTGCAAGCTTTTAAAACTTGTTTTAAGACTTGAGTACTTGCGTATGAGGATGAGGAGAGTTGAGTTCCTTTTCTTCAAAATGAATATATGGGAACTAAGTATTCCCAAGAGTAAATGTTTTTACATTAAAAATGAGAGGAAACATCAATTTCCAAATGAGTTCATGAGAAGTTTTTGAGTATAATCTCTTTTAATAGAATCTTTTGAGTAATAATCTCAAAGTTTGAGGATAAGGAAATGTTTATAAACATATGAGCTGAGTTATATTATTGAGAGTAGTATTGAGCACCGATATGGGAACGAGTTCAAACAACTCAAAGTCCTCATAAACCAGGTAGCCAACGTGGGTAGAAAGGGTCATACTCTTTAGATGATTCCTTATTGCTTTTTAAGCATAGCTTAGTGGATCCACTTAGTTGAGGATGTCTTATACTCCGATAAGGTATAGGATAGTTCTGGCAGTGTGGGAGAGACATTGTATCATCACATAGCTCATAGTAATGGTTATCGGTTAGAGAATCTCCCAACTAAGAGTTATTATTGTATTTTTAAATACATTAACTTGTTATCTACTATTTTAAATGCTTTATATAAACTGCATCTTTATTATTGTTTTTATACTGTGTTGAGTTGAGTATCCATGAGTTGAGGTTGAGTTGACCGGAGATGAGGTGAGTATGTTTCATTCTTTCCAAGATCAAGCTTTTATGTTATGTTCAGTGTTCCCCTTACATGCTTGTACATTCGATGTACGGATGTCATTTGGCTCGCATCGTTTCATGATGTAGATACAGGAGATCAGGGTCATCAACAGGCACTTCGTTGATACCACAGCAGTTCGAGATAGATTTGGTGAGCCTCCTTGCTTCCGGAGGATTCCATTTATATCTTTCGGTTTTATTAGGTTTTTGTGGGTCTTGTCCCGACTTCCATCTTTGTCATTTAGAGTTTTCATATATAGACAGAAGTAGTTGAGGAGTCTTTTCCATATTCATTTTGTTAACGTTTAACACTTGAGTTGCCTCTTATGGCTAGTGAATGTTTTATTTAAAATATTTTAAGTATCTATTTTAAGACATTTGAGTTAAAGCTTTACTTTTGAGTTCACCTAATGTAGAGTAAGTCTTCTGCTAAGAGTTGACCCATGTCAAGAGTTCGCTTAGGGCCAACAATGGTTCTCGAGTGCCGGCCACATCCATGGTGTAGGCTCGGGGAGTGATAACCTTCTCATAATTTTATTATTTATTTTATGACTTGTAGAGCAGGGTGATACAATTCTTCTTGTGATCTGAGTAGTTTCTGGGATTAATTTCTATTTTAGAGTTTTGAATAGGGATGAAAATAGGGTAGAGCGAGTGGTTGCGGGGCAAACCCACAAAGATTTCAAACCCCCTACCACCCCCCACATAGTATAGTTTGTTATCTTCGACCAGCCCCACAAGCCCTCTTTTGCCCAACCCCGTGAAATTTGTAAAAAGTTTCAAATAATAAAAATAATAATCGTTTAACAACAAGATTCAGATTTTGTTTACTGCTTATTTTTTATTTAACTGCTAAAATTAATATGTTAATAACTTTTTTTGGGAGTTGGAATTGGTTGAATTTGATGTAATAAATAAACTATTGAATGCCACAGTGATGTAATAATGTTTAATAATTCTTTTTTTCTAATTTTTGGGCGATTGAAGCCACTTTTTATTCCTAGATAAAAGAAAATCCAAAATAGATGTAAAATTGGTAAAAATATTTTATGTGAACTTGCAAATTAATATTTTTTTATCCCAAATCCACAACCCACCCTGGCCCCACATGAATTTTGATACAATACATTAGAACCCACCCTGCAACTGCCTCGCACCTCCCAAAGCTCAAACCCACCTTAACCCACCATAACCCACAAATGATGTAACCTGCCCTGCCTCGCCCCATTTTCATCCATAGTTTTGAATTCTGAAAATTTGATCAAAGTAAATATTTTAGGTTAACAAAGTCGGATTTGAGTTTTGACGATTCCACTAAGTTAGGAGTATGATTTATGACTTGGTTTGATTTTTACACGTATGTTAAGACGTTCAGAAGTATAAACAATGATTTTACATTATCCTATCTTTTCTCATGTGTCCAAGTTACAACCCAAATAAGAGATCATAAGCACATAATTATATAACCAATCCACCTTTTGCAATATTTTTCTCATTTTGAATCCTAATTAAACAATCATACAAACTTTCAAAATTAACAGTAATATAACAGTAAACATATGAATATACCTTGCGACATGTCAAAATTATCAAACATGTATCAACAAATTTTCAACCACAATATAATTATCAAACACTAAGAAATAGTCACCTATAATTATAAACACCACCACACTTCTCAAATACAAACAAATTAACACGATCATGTAAATCATGTCCGTCCTGGCCTCACAACTATATAATCATTGTATTTTGCTGAAAGATCTATTACTCTCTCGGAATAATAAATCTTACTATCATCTATGCACATATGTAGAAGGGTGTTAATGTTTCCCATCTAGTCATGACTTTTAGGGGATCCTGGGTCTTTCTGTATCATACCGATGTGGTATCTGATATGAAGACACACATAACCTCTCGTTTAGAAGCTTACATCGGACTCGATCCACTCATCATCTAAATAGTAAGTGTATATCTCAATATGCTATCCTCTCTAGTTATCTCTCTCTCTCTTAGGATAACACATTAAGTATAGAAAAGTCACAATTCATATTTCATAACATCAGTGTAATAGACAATTCAATAGTTCACATGCTTATTCATACAAGTAGTCATTCATTCAAATACAACAATGACTAACTCTGTCCAAAGACCAATCAACATGCATTACAACTCATATTACATTCTAGAAACTAGGCAAAGTATAACTCCAAGTAAGCCATAACCTAATTCATGGAACTCATTCAAGGTCGCTGACTCAATAGTTAATTCAAGGTTAACTTCCTCATTACTTATTTTAAGAACCATTTAATTAACAATACCTCTTTAATCCTTATTGGAGATAATTCTTCTTCTCTTGTTAACCATTCATGAAACATTAGTCGAGCAAATTCCTTTGTTTGTTTTATAAAATAAGTATCTAGACCACTAAATGACCCTTACATCATCATTAAGATCAACACCACACCATTATTAACTTTACAACTATAAACCAATTACATGCTAGACTATTTCTTTAATTTCCAAGTTTGTTATAGTCTTTAAAACTCTATGTAGTTTTCAAAGAATTCGTTCGCATAACTATTCAAAAGTTCACTTATACAATCAACAACACATATAGATCATAATGATATAAAGATATTCATCTTATACTATTTTAAAGGTCAACGCCCAAATTCCCTTTCTTAGACCTAAACATGTTATCTCTCCCAACTCTATGATGTATAGAGTATGACTAACCAAGTCTAAGAGAAAATTAAATCATAACCTATGTAATGACCCAGAAGGTCATTTTTAGAAATTTTCATAAAACTTACAATTTTACCCCTCTCGATAGTTGCCCTGAGTCAATTTTGATCAGTCGGTGAAGTTGTTTTGGGAATTTTAGAGCCATATGTTAACTAATATTATTTATTTGATGGTTAATTTTAAATGATTAATTTAATTAGTTGCTAATGGAATAAATTGTTAATTTATTTAATACTTTATACCACTGTCACGACCCAAAGTACACCCTAGACGTGACATGGTGTATAGAACTCCGAGAGGCCCTACACAAGCCACTTAGCATACATCATAGAAGATAATAGAAAATCAAGAGAATTTAAAAGGCAATTCATATCATAAGAGTTGACAAAAAGTAGCGGAAGTTTAGCATAGTCTCAAAGCCATCTAGTACATCAAGAGTGATTGGGACGTAACCCATGCATCACATACAATACTAAAAAGTAAATACAATAAGCAATAAAGAGGTCTCGGTCCTCAAAACATGAGGAATCACTAATCTTCAATATCTACTAAGTGATCACTAGCCACTGATATGCGGAATAGGAGCGTCGGACCCCATATGTGAAACAATGTAGGCAAGAGTATGTGTTAATACATGGAATGTACCAAGTATGATAGCAATGCATAAAATATATAAAATCATGCTAAACAGGATTTTACATGACATGCTATCACCAGTTAACTCATAAGATAGAAGGTTAGAATACATAAATCATAAAACATGATCAATGCAAGCTAAACACTTTTGAGATACTTCTAGAAGTAACCATAGTTTATTATTGTGGGAGATTTACCTTTAACCAACATAGAGACCATGTGAGCTATAATATGGAATTCGGTGTCTACCCCACACCTAAAAGAATTGTTCTTACTTGCCAAGGTAAGAACCATGAAATTCTAGTTTACATGGATCTACTAGCTAATGTCTACCTAGACAAACCTACGGTGGCACATACTTTATGGTACATGGGTAATCACCACTTTCCACTCGGTGCTAATGATAAATCCCACGGAATATTCATTAGTCTTAACTTATCTTAACATTCACGAGACATGGGTATTCGCCGCTTGTCTTATTTCTCATGGAAGGGCACATCAAGTAGTCAATCCAAGCTAATTTCATTAGAATAGCTCCTTTAATCTTAATTCATCTTAGGTGAGAAAACCTTTCAACCTTATGAATTCTTTATGTGATAAAATCCTTTCACGATAACAACATCAACATTGACACTTCACTCTCAAAGCATCCTTAAAATATTTACATCTATTTCATAAAGAACATGCACATCTTCATAAATTCATCTTTCATAGCTCAAAAGCTTCTTCATATGATCATAGTCTAGAATCATGGATTTCACATCGGTTCATGGGAATTCAATTTAGAAACATGAAATTACTTCAATTCATGCATAAAAAGACATAAAACAATCAATTAGATCATAATTGGAAAGAACCCATGAGATTGAGAAAAACTCTAACTTCAATTGGAGATTTTACCTTATAAGAATTGGAGAATTTAGGAACCCTATGGAGTAAAAGACTTCATAGGTGAATACTATCATACCTTGATGTTAGAGGCTTGAAATCAATGGTGCATTTGGAGACTTAACCTTGAAACCATATCATTCTTCTTTAAGCTTTTAGAGAGAGGAATATTGGGGAAGAACTTTGATCAATTATGAGAATTTAGGGGAATGAGATCAATTGGGAAATTTGGAGGTAAAAATGTTTATATAGGGTCTTTAATAAAAGCTAAAACGACATAGTATTCGGTTAGAATAATTAGGAAAATCCCAAAAGCCCTCCTAAAAATAACTGTCGACCTTCATCAACAATGGGGACCTACGGTACATGAGTCCACCTACGACCATCATGGTGGACCATCGATGGGTTCAAAAACTTTTTTCTGGAACCCTTGACTGACGAGACCCATTTATGGTCTGATGGTCAACATACGATCCATACATGGCCTCCGTGCTCCAACTGAAATCTCTTAAATATCACTAAGTCTGAGACTCACCAACGAGACATATCTACGGCTCGTAAATTGGATACGGACCGTCCTGGTGAACCATATAAGAACTACTGGGACTAGACATTTTAGAAATTTTTGGACTTGCCACCCACGGTCCCACCTACGGTCCTCAAGTCAGACCACGGACCGTCTGTGGTTCTGTTGGTACTGGCACCAATTGTAGGAAAACTGCAAATTTTCCATATTTTCAAACCCTAGGTGCTACATTATCTCCCCTTTGGGGAACATTCATCCTTGAATGAGATTCAAAACATCAAAAGGAGGGTAAGAACTAGATCTAATAGCCCCAACACGAATGCAGTCACAAAATGCACATATCCGAGGAGGAAATATACTCTCCAAACTAAAGCATGTTCAAAACATCATTTCATGAGGTCTATATGCAAGTCATACTCAAATGCACATAAACATAAAGAAATCAATCAATTTATCTCATTTTCTCAAACTTTGAGCTTTTTATGAACATGCATAAATGAGGAATCATGGAATTATCAAAGACACATGAAACCAAAAGAGTAAACTATAGAGGACTGGATACCTCAAGCTAGAGTAGGAACGGAGGGAAAACAATGAGGATAGTGGAATATCATATCGGCCTCGGCCTCCCAAGTAGCACCCTCAACTAACTGATTCCTCCAAAAAACCTTCACAGAAGCGATTTCTTTATTCCTCAACTTCCCAACTTTCCGATGCAAGATCTCAACCGAAACTTCATCATAAGAAAGATTCTCTTTAACTCCCAAACTTTCCAAGGGAACTATAAATGTCAGATCTCCAACACATTTCTTCAATGGAGATAAATGGAAAACTGGATGCACCGGTGCCAAGTCATTAGGCAATTCAAGTTCTTATGCAACCTTACCAATACGCCTCAAAATATGATATGGGCCCACATAACGGGGACTGAGCTTCCCTTTCTTTCAAAATCTCGTTACACCCTTCATTGGTGAAATTTTCAAGTAGACCCAATCAATCATTCACATCTAACTCAAAATCTTTTCCTCTAACATCGGTATAGGACTTTTGCCGACTTTGAGTTGTTTTCAACGTTTCTCTAATAAGCCAAACTTTCTCCATAGCCTCGTGTACAAACTCGGGACCTATCAAAGCAACTTCACCCCACTTCAAACCAATCTATAGGAGATCTACACCTTCTACATATAGATCCTTTAATGAACCATACCAATAGTACTTGAGTGGTAGCTACTATTATACGCAAATTCAATCGAAGGCAAGTGATCATCTCAATTACCCTTGAAGTCAATTGCACATGCTCTCAACATATCTTCCAAAGTTTAGATGGTACGTTTTGCTTTCCCATTGGTTTGTGGGTGAAATATCGTACTAATCTTAACATGTGTACCAATCCCATTTTGGAAAGATTTCCAAAACTGAGAAGTGAATTAGGTACCTCGATCGCAGATAATTGACAAGGGCACTCCATGCAACCTAACCATTTCTCTTAAGTACAACTTGGCATAGGCCTTCGCCAAGTAAGAAACCTTAACAAGGATGAAATGAGCTGATTTCATCATTCGATCCACAATAACCCAAATTGAATCATGTTGTCACCGGGTGCGAGGTAACGCAGCAATGGAGTCCATATTCAAATATTCCCACTTCCAAGTAGGGATACTGATATCTTGGGACAAACCTCCCGACTTTTGATACTCAACTTTCACTTGTTAATAGTTAGGACACTTAACCATAGATCCGACAATATCCTTCTTCATCCCATCCACCAATAGACCTCTCGCAAGTCACGGTACATCTTGGTGGCTCCAGGGTGAATAGAATATCGAGAGCTATGGGCTTTAGACAAGATATGTTCTCTCAAGTCATCTACATCGGGAACACACAAATGACATTGATATCTAAGCACTTCATATCCCCCTTGGGAAAAAGCCTCAACTGACTTCTTAAGCACCGTTTCCTTTAATTCAACCAAGATCGGGTGACTTTCACATCTACCACAAAAGACGATTTTGAACCATTGTGAACATAAAACCACCTTTGGTGGAGTCAACCAATTGAACACTCAATCAGTTCAATCTATGAACATCTTGAACCAACTCCATCTTACCATCATCAATATGAGCAACTCTACCCATTGATAACTAACTAAGATCATCGGCCACCACATTCTCTTTACAGGGGTGATAGAGAATGCTCATGTCATAATCCTTTAGAACTCAAGTCACCTCCTTTGGAGAAGATTTAGATCATTTTGTTTAAACACGTATTGCAAACTTTTATGGTCGGTAAAGACATCAACATGAACACCACACAAATAATGCCTCCAAATCTTTAAGGCAAAAACAATTGCCGCTAATTCTAAATCGTGGGTAGGATAGTTATTTTCGTGAATTTTAAGTTGCATTGAGGCATAGGAAATGACTTTCCCATTTTGCATGATAGCACATCCTAACCTAATTCTTGAGGCATCACAATAAACAACAAACCCATCGGTTCCTTCAAGTAAAGTCAACATTAGAGCGGTAGTATGTCTATCTTTTAATTCTTGGAAACTCATTTCACACGCTTCGGACCATATGAACTTAACTTTTTTTGGGTCAATGCCATCTATGGAGAGGCAATAGAAGAAAACCCTTCAATAAACCTTCTATAGTAACCAGCCAAACCCAAGAAACTTCTAATATGTGAAAGGGATAGAGGTCTAGGCCAACTCTTAACTGCATCCGTCTTCTTAAGATATGTTTCAATACCTTTCTCGGAAATAATATGACCAAGGAAAGCCATGGATCTCAACTAAAACTCGCATTTACTAAACTTTGCAAAGAGTTGTTGGTCCTTGAGGACTTGCAACACAATCCCCAAATGATTGGTATGCTCATTTTCACTCCTTGAGTAAATCAAAGTATCATCAATCAACACGATCATGAACATACAAGGTATTTTCTAAACACCCTATTCATCAAATCCATAAATGTGGCCGAAGCATTAGTCAAACCAAACGACATTACCAAAATCTCATAATGGCCATATCAAGTTCGAAAAGCCATCTTCGTAATGTCATCTTCTTTCACCCTCAATTGGTGGTAACCCGACCGGAGGTCAATCTTAGAGAAATAACTTGCCTCTTGAAGTTGATCAAACAAATCATCTATCCTTGGAAGAGGATGTTTTTTCTTAATGGTAACCTTGTTCAATTGTCGGTAGTCAATACACATACAAAGTGCACCATCTTTCTTCTGAACAAACAAAACTAGAGCACCCTATGGAGAGATACTCGATCGGATGAAACCCTTATCCAATAAGTCTTTCAATCGCTCTTTTAATTCCTTAAGTTCTATCGGAGCCATACAGTAAGGAGGAATAGAGACAGGGTTGCATATTTGGGAGTAGGTCAATGCCAAAATCTATTTCCCTTTCGAGAGGAACACATGGTAGATCATTAGGAAACACTTTTGGAAACTCATTAATAACGAGGACCTACTCTAAGTAGGGGTTTCGGAATCCATATCCCTGACCTCAACAAGATGATAGATACACCTCTTAGAGATCATCCTTCTAGCTTTAAGACAAGAAACAAATTGACTCTTAGGCATAGAGTTTTCCCCTTTCCACTCTAAGATGTGTTCATTTGGGAACCAAAATTTGACTACTCGGGTTCTACAAATAATAGAAGCATAACATGAATGCTGCCAATCCATACCAAGGATAACATTGAAAGCGAACATATCAAGCTCTACTAGATCAACATGAGTGACTCTATGGGATAAGGAAATCGGGATTTTAGGTATTTTCCTAATTGTTTTAACCCCACACTACGTTGTTTTACTCCTAAATATAAGCCTTATAAATACCCTTCACCCTTAGAAATTTCCCCCAAATTATTTATTCCCTCAAATTCCTGAATTCTCTCCAAGGTTCTCTCCAAAAATCTTCTCTCTAGATCAAGGAAGAAGAATCTAGGGTTCTTCAAGTTCAAGTCTCCTTTATTCATCATTTCTTAGGGCTTTAATCAAGGTATGTAAGGAGTTCATCAATGGGTTTCAATCACCCATTGAGTCTCCAAAGTTTCTTGAATTCCCCAAGTCAATTTCCCAAAAATTATTTAGGTTTTCATTCAATCCCTTGTTGTTTCTATTTGTATGGATTTGATTGATTGATTATGATCTTATTTTGATGATTTGGTCTTAATTGCATACCTGTCAACTAATTTCATGTGAACATATGCTTTGACATATGAATTTTGACTATGAACCCTAAGTTACATGAATTTATAAAGAAGCTTGAATATATCAATATATTTTTATGAAATGGTGCATATTTTTATAAAAGAAACGTGTATGACTTAAGTAAGCCTATTGATGAAATTATTTATATGTTCTATGAAGCTTGGTCACATGACATGAATAACATCTAGATTTTACCTTAATGCTTTTGGGCTATTTTCCTAAATTAGATCTCGATTAGTATGGTATCCAGATATGCCATCAATGATTATAGATCACACTTTTAAAACTATTTCCATTAGTAGTAGGAAATTTTTAATATGAAGTTAATGACTATGGGCCTTGTAAAGCTATTATGAAAAGACCATGGATGGTGAAAAGTTTTCTCACGGGTGGTCTAAGAAGCTACTCTATGATATTTCTAGCTTGAATTAGTATCTTAATTGTACTTTCCATGGATGATAATATGAATATGACTAATGACTACTCCATGGGATTTATACTTAGAACCGAGAGGATATTGAAATGGAAGCTCTCCCATAGTTGAGGTCGGGTTTCTAGTAGCAATCTCTCTATCTCATAACTATGTGCACCCATAGGTTTGTCTTAGATAGACATTAGCTAGTGGATCCATTTTAGCTCAAGCGTGTGGTTCTTACCTTGGAAAGTAAGGACATCTCTTTTTGGTATGGGATAGACACCGCATGGTCAATGGCGGTTAATGGTAAACTCCCCACAAAACAAATTAAGTTCATTACTAATATTTTATGAAGATTTCTTTATGATTTAAATATGCATTCACCATGTTCATGATTTATAAATCCACTTAAATGATTTTACTATGCTTTAACGTGGTCATGAATTTAATGTTTTCGATTTTATCCTATTATGATCACGTCTCATGTTTTATTGCATGCCTCTCATAATTAGTACATTCCATGTACTAATGTATACTTGTGCCTACATTGTTCTACTAATGTCTAATGTAAGGCTTGACGACTCTTCTCCCTCCGTTCGTGGTTAGTTGATTGTAATATTAGAGACTTGAAGACTTGGTGAGTCCTCATACTTTGAGGATGTTGTCACTCTTATATGTTTTTCTTTATTATCATTTTCAAACTTTGTATGTGATGTATGGGTTACGTCCCAATCAATTCTTTTGATGTAATAGATGGCTAGTTGAGACTATGTTTGACTTCCGTTTTTGTCGAACTCTGTATGCTATAAGACTATCTATTTGGACTCTTTATTTCTATTATCTTGTATTATTTCTGCTAAGTGGCCTGTGTAGGACCTCTCGGGGTCTTATATATCATGTCACGTCTAGGGTGTACCTTGGGTTGTGACATAGGGTCTTTCAGCAGATTTTTTTTAAGGGTCTTTTTGTCTTTTTCTAACTATTTAACCCGTAAAATATGTCATTTCAAGTTCAAAATTTATTTTTCACTTTTAGGGTTTGATTACCCAAGGTATGTGGGAACTTCACCAATGGATTCCTTTCATCCATTGGATTCCAAAAGAATTTCAATTTTTCAATTGAATTTCACCTAATTCTCTTAGGGTTTTTATGTATTCTCCATGGGTTCAATTTATAGTGATTCAATTGATTAAATTCAATCTAATTATGCATGATTAAACTCAATTACATGATTCTCAATTGATTTCATATGGACCCATGTATATGCCTATTCTATGAATATGAACTATGCTTATGAATTATGATTATGAATTTATGCATGTTTTATGAAATTGATGATCCATGACTAAAGGATGCTTTTAAGATAAAGTATCAATAATTTGTGAAAGATTTTCTAACATATGAACGAAATTATGATTTGGATGCTTAGATAGGTTAAGTGTTTTAATGAACAAATTATAAAATTATGGTTTAAAAAGAAGCTATTCTAATATGAACTTATGATTGGATTGGTAGTTTTAAATTTCTTCTTTCCAAGTATTTAGATAGGATTAAAACTATGACTATTTACATTGAGATTTTACTTAGCACCGAGAGGATTTTGAGATGGAGGTTCTCCGGTTAGTAGAGTTCGGTTCTCTAGAAACAATCTTTTTGTCTCTAACTATATGGCCACATAGGATTGTCTTAAATGATCTAGGCTAGTGGATCTACTTTAGCTATAACGATTGATACGGAGTTCTTACCTTGGCAAGTAGACTCTGTCTTTTCGGTGTGAGAATTACACCAAATTTCGTGTTATAGCTCACATGGTCTTATTGTTGGTTAACGGCAAATATCCCACAAATGAATTATGAACTCTTCAAAAGACTTTTCAAAGCTTTTCTATGGTTTTCAATATGCATTGATCTTGTTCATGATTTATGATATCTCTTTAAATGATTTTACACGTTTTACTTGGCCATGCATATCATGTTTAAGTTCATCATATTATCATGCCTACGTTTTATGCATTTCCCTATACTCAGTACATTCAAAGTACAGAATGCATATTGTGCCAATATTGTTTCATATATAGGGTCCAATTGTTTTCCTCCCAGACTTGGCTAGATCAGGATTTCTCTACTACAAATTGGATTGGTGAATCCTCATGATTTTAGGGCAAGGCCATGGACTACTTTATTTCTTTGATGCCCTTTAGTTTTCAGATTTTGTTGGTGACTTAGGGGTTTGTCCTAGTCAGTTCTATGAATAGAAGGCTTATGCCAGACTTAGTAGTATTTTGCGTATTCTCTTATGTGCTTTGTTGGTATCTTTTATGTCATCTTAAGATTTGAGACTTATATTGCATATATTTCTCATTTGTTGTATTTTATTATGTCATCCTTATGTCAAGTGGCTTGTCTAGGATCTCTCTTGGTCTTATTCGCCATGTCACGTCTAGGGTATACTTTGGATCGTGACAGCATGTCAACCTTGAACTTTAGTGGCTCCTCACCAACTCTAAATTAGAGCTCACCAAGCTCCACATCAACAATGGGTTGAGCACCAACAAAAGCGCCCTAGGATCCACACTTGTTCCCACTTTGATCTCTCTTCGTATTTCCTTTGAACAATTCATTCATTTCACTCCACGTGTAATCCATTAAGAACCCTTCTACCAACACATTAGCCATTAACTTATTTTGATAATTCAAATCTATAGAAAGGTTGCACCGGAATCGCATCGGGTAACATGTTATTTGGACATGTCGCTATATTTTGCTTAAATCTTAACCAGACTCCATAGAGGGATTCTTATGGATTTTGCCAAAAACATACAATATCACCTTGAATTTTAAATAAAAAGGTTATGGGGAAGTATCTTTCAAGGAAAATCTCCTCCATCTCTCTAATATGCAATTGATCTTTGGGACAGATCACCCATCCATGTTGTGGCTTCAGCCATTAGTGAGAATGGAAATAGTTTTAGCTGGATACATTCTCGGCTCATGTTCATCGCCTCAATGAGGAGACAAATCTCCTTCATCTCTCATGTGCATTTGGGCAAAAACAACACAAACAAAAGAGTAGCAAGAAAATAAAATGCACACAAATCTGTATTTAGAAATCAACAAAAAAATGAGCACTAACCAATGCCCGAAAACGATGTCATTTTTTATAAACGCTCAACTATGTCCCATATTTCAGGGCATATGTGGTCATATGTAAAACAAATAGCCAGCTTATGAGGTCGGGGTCGAACCACAAGGATTGGTATGTGGAACTCTTCTTCTATTGATTTCACCGCTCAAACATGATAGAAAATTGAATTCTCAACAAACATACATATGAAAATGGGGGGTTTTAGCTAACAACTAAGATTTTGACAAAATTAAGTAACAAAACATGGTTTAACACAAATGAGAGCCAAACAAGTTGGAAAAGACTAGGGGGGGTGTCCCGAGATATCAAGTGTATGTCCCTTTGATTCTCATGAACTCCAAGACCCTTTCAATTAAAACACCAAACAAAGCTTGAGTAAATAGACTATTCCGAGCTAATATCATTAAATGTGAAACCACTCGAATTATCTCATCTCTTGCTCTAATCCATAGTATAAATTTCATCAAGTCCTCACTATTAAGTCTTACCCAACTCCATTACGCTTTCCCAAGTCAAAATGGTGTTAGAGGGATCAATCAATGTTTGCAACCACTTATTTTAGATTCAAATTTCAAGACAACAATACATCCATGCAATACAATTAATATTAAAGCTAATTAATCAACATCCATTCATGGTTTTACACCCCCTCTAGAACACACACCTCTAGAAAAGGATTTAGATACTCATAAAAGACTAAATATAGACAATACTCATAAGGGAAAGCTTCATTCCAAGAAATATTGGCAAGCAAAACTTGAATTCCAAACTTGAATTGGCCCAAATTTGAGTTTTCTTTCTCTACAAGCTAAGAAGTTGTTACTACTCTTCTATTCTCTGCCTTACACTCTATTTTATATCATATTATGTCATCTCATATGTCCAATTCCCTAATCGGGAAGAAAATAACGGTACATAATTGCACAAATCCCTATTTTATCCTTGAAACATCCCAAAGGAAGCACTCTTTTTTCAAAATTGCATTTTGGCCCTTCAGCTTCCGTCTTTAGGCTTGTGCTGGATCAGTGAGACGTTGATCAGAGAAAGTAGTGTGACAATCACCTCCTCGCATCAACCGTCAATTTTCATCAGGATTTTCTACTCTAAGATCGGCTAACACCAATCAGTCATTGTACTGTGCTAACTTCATGATGGTACTGAGGCATCAAAGCTCCATTCAAGACGACATTTAGTCGGTGAGACATTTATTGGCTTCTACGGGATGCAAGTTAGTTCCATTGTTGTGTGCTTTAATGCTTTTTGGCTTCAAATCTATCAAACTTGCTTTTTTCAAATAATGCATGTATACAAGAGAACTAGGACCTAAAATCTCTTCAACTAGCATTAAAACATGACAATGATTCATAAATTTGAGTCCAATGAGTCCTTAAAATACCTACTCATAACCTGTGGTTTCACTGTGTAATTGATTGGTAGTTATAATCGGTTACATGAATTTCATCTTTCATTTTCTCAAAGTTAACTATATTATTGCGATTTTGGAGCTCAAGTTTGAGTGAAAACAATGGGAATCACTTGGAAGTGTTGATGGTTAGCATTGGGACGTTGCTTGGGTCATTATTCTCATGTATATCTTGTAAGTTCCTCTCAGTTTCACTTTTTTTGGTTCATATCTTGATTATTCTTTAGATTTCCTTGGTTGGGCTATTTTGAGCTCGTTTGTGCTCGGATTGTGCCCATTTTTGTGGCACAAGTTCCTTGAGCTAATTGAGACTTTGTGATGGAATCATTTTGAGATTCCATGCACGGGTCCCATGGTCCTATTTTGACCCAATTTTTAGGTTCTATCCCTTTATAACAATTTGGGTAACTATTTGCTCGTGCTGACATCTACATTGTAATTTGATAGCGTGGCATCATTTAGAGGATACTCTGAAAGGAAAATTTCATAGATAGAAGTTTGAGTAAGATATCGTCCTTGAGGTAGGTTACAATCTTCTCTTTGAAATATTATCGTGATTGTGGGACTGAGACCTTAGACTGGCTGGAGTTCAAGGTTAGTATGATTGTATTGTGATGGGTGGTTACCCTGCTGATTGTGTAGTGTGAATGTATTGAAAATAAATTGACTGTGTTTGGTATGCACTCATACACATAACCTCCATATTTAACATATTTTGAGATAGAAATGTCCATTTGAGACCCTCAAACAAATTTGTCATAATTTTTAATTATTTTGGGCTCCTAGGGAGTGTGTTACTGGTTAACTTGAGGAAACTTGGAATTTTGAAAAGAATTATATCATTTTATAAGGTTTTTGTCTTAAAGATGTATTCACATTAAACTTATTGGTTTTACTATCGAGGCTTAAATATTTTTAGGAAAAATACCACTTTCTGAGAGTTTGGATGAAAAAAGAGAAACGCTTAAAACATATGTATTTCTACTGTTTTGTTGAAATATGGGTTGTTTTAGTTGATACCATGACCCCGAGGGAATATTTCAGGTTGCACTTCATGCATACTGCATATGTTGATGATCTCCGACAACCCACAAATTGAATTTTGGATTTTTACTTTTACTGCATATGTTGATGAGCTCCGACGGGTCTACATAGTTGTCTTAGGGAGCCGACGGGGCGACCAATAAGATGATTTCGACACATTTAATCTTATACATGCATTGACCACATATGCATTGTATCGCCTTGCATTATATGTCTGTCTATAATTGACTTGTGTTCTAGTGTCGAATTTTCATTATAATTATTAACTTCACTATCAATAGTAGTGTGTATGACTCTAGCTATCTGTTGAATTGTAGTGTTAGCACTATCGTGCATCTTTGATTTATATAGTTTCTATTTGAGCTCAGTCGGTCTATGATGCCTACTGAGTACCCCATGTTTTGGTACTCATAACACAGTCCTACATCTTTTCTTTGATGCAGCACCTATTATGATCCAACCCTGCTGATTCAAATCTTTCAAGACATGTCGCTCTTGAATCGTGGTGAGCTCTTGGCATACGGAGATTTACTATTTTCTGTCTTTTGTAGTGTCTATATATTTTATAGTTTGATTAGACAGAATTGTTGTATATCGTCCCTTTTGTACTTAGATATTCTTGTATTGGTAGCACAAGGACTGGGTTTGGTTCTTGTATGTTGTTTTGTCTTTCTTGATCACTTTCGGGGCCTTTCTGTATACTAGTTTTTGAGCATGCGTTTTGCGCGTGTAACCTGTATTAATGAGTATTATTTCTTAAAAATTTAAAATATTATTAAATAATATGATTTGAGTTTTTTTAAAATAAAATCTGTCTAATTGAGGTTTCTTACTTTGTCCCACTACTAATTGTGACACTCTAATTTCATGACCTCCCAAGTGAATGCATTGAGATAATAATATGAGAAGTTAATAAAATAAACTTTATTTATAAGTCAAAAATGAGTTTGTAAAGCAAAAGAAAAAAGATAAAAAGATTGCATGGGATTTATCCCCTGCAAACCGTAGTGCAACATTAATATTTCTTTAATTAAAAGCTTGATAGGAGATTATTTACTTTTTGTACCAAAAATGGTGTAAGATTAACTTTGACCGAAAGAAAAAGATAAATCTTTCATCTTTTTTTATTTTGCCTTTTGAATCTCCTAATAATTATAATGAATGTGTTCAAAATATTATATTACATTTTTATCCACAAGCACTTAAAACTAATTATTTAAATATTAATACTATAAATTAAGGTGTAAAAAGTCTTAATATTTATATTTTGAAAATCAGAATATTTATAAACATAACTACTATTTTTATTAGAATTTAATTATATTTTCATACATAACTTTTCCGCCATTAATCTAATGTTATATGTTTCACCTTCTTTTTTTCCAAAAAAAAAAGGAGAGTAAACATTCTATCACATTCATTCTTAAATATGAAAGTTAATGTACATGTAAATTATAAGTACATAGAACAAAAAAAAAAAGATACACATGAGCAAGACAATTAGGCATTTCTTTTTGCTTTTGTCTCTATAATGAAAACTGAAACAAAAAAAAAAACTAAACAAATAGTATACATTTGAGCATACAAAATAAAAATATAAAATTAAAGCAAGTTGCTAACAGAGTAACAATTCAACTATATAAAGAGAGATAGAAAAGTCTCATAATAATTATAATTTCTACAAATAAGTATAAAACTAACACACTAAGCTCCAATGATTTAACAATTAAATTCTTGTCTATTTTCGTGACTGTATAAGGGGAACTCACAACTTTCACTACAAATTGTGAAATAATTGTGACATTATTTCACCAGTTTAGAGCTCCTACACACAAGAATTCTAGAAGTAGTAAATAAAAGTCTTTCTTGGAAAAGTTAAATTTATAAAACAAAAATTGTGGAAATATGAAAAGTCACATGGAAATTTGAAGGTTCAATTACTATTAAAATAAATATAAAAAAGATAGATCATTAACTTTAAAAGATACATGTATCTACTTTAATTTCTTGTCTTTAAGGAATAATTACTCATTTGTATTCTTTTATTATTTGTGTGAGAAATTTGAAAGGTCAAGATTAAGAAATGAGAATAAGAAGATTAAATATATGAAAATTATAAAACTGAGCTTTTAACGTGTAAAAAAATGATGTAATTAATTATTTTCTGGAAAAAGAGAAGAGCATACATACATTTTAGTAAAGGTAATGCAACAATTATTAATAAAATTATAAGTATTTAATGAATTTAATTGCAATATAAATATTATATAAATAAGATAGATAATTAGATGTTTTTATTATATTTTGATATAAATTAGGGGCAAAATAACAACCCAACGTTGAAGATAGGAGCTTCTTTATATATATATATATCTGAAATATAATTGAGATATTATTATTTAATATTTATTTAATTAATTAAACTTTTAATTTAGTATAGGGTTAAAATAATAAGTATATTAAAAAATTCATTGTAACTTACAATTTACTAAATGTTACACGTATAAGATAGATTTTCATCTTTGACGCTTCCCACTTTTAGTAATATATTAATAATTAATTAAAGTATTATTATTTAATATTTAATTAATTAGATGTTTAATTTAGCCTATATATATATATATATAAAAAAAAAAAAAAATCTGAAATATAATTGAGATATTATTATTTAATATTTAATTAATTAATAAGTATATTAAACAATTCATTGTAACTTACAATTTACTAATGATTCTTTCATTGTCTTTCTAATGAATAACTTACTATTCAAAAAATAATTAAAATATATTAGTATTAATATTTAATTAATTAGATGTTTAATTTAGCCTAGGGGTAAAATGGTAATCTAACTTTTCATCTTTGGAACTTCCCACTTTTAGTAAACCTAGTCTCTGGACACGTGTGTTCTATGTGAATATTTGTAGATTCGTTAGAACAATAAAAAATTTATGCAAATCGTGTGAAGTCAGTAATATTTTTTTAATGTGCAAGAAACACCAAATGAGGGACACATTGTAATGTTTAAAATCAATTCCTTTGAAGCTAACCATCGGTAAATCAATTTCGTTGAAGCTATTATCGGTAATTTTTAAACTTTGTTTAGTAGTTAACACACTTCAAATAAAGTCACAAATGACTAATTTGAGACAAATATCAATTGATAATGATAAAAATTCATTAAAATTAGATTAGTGAAGTCTAATATATATAGAGAAAAAACACACAAAAAAATAGAAGAAAAATACAACATACACATCATTCGTAAGACTTTATTCATATAGATTATAGATAGAGAATAAATATAGAATCAATAAGTTATTCATATTCGAAATTCGGAAGCTACAAGTTTAAAGAGGAAAAACAAAAGGCAGAGACCATGAGAGGGAGTAATTGCACTGACAAATCCTATAATTTGCAAATTATGTATAACGAAGTATGCATCATATTTTTCTCCAGAATAAGATAATACTTATTTCTAATAAAAGTAGAGACAAAATTTACCGGCGGTGCTTGACATCATATTCATTGCTTCACACACCATAACATACACACACACATATATCTTTTATAATAATAACATATCTCGCGAAATCTGTCTAGGGAGTGTAGGGTGTGCACATACATTACCTCAATTCAGAAGACCCTCAACTTGAGTCGAGTATAGCAAATCAGAGTAAATATGAAAAAGAAAAATGACAGTGAAGAGAATATAATTAAATATAATATAACAACTATTACGAAAACAGTAACAACAAAAAAAAGTGCAAAACCGGAACATCATAAAAATAATTGGTGGTAGAAAGCATAAGCAAGACAATACAAGAATAAAAGTACTACTACGACAAACATTACTAAGCCTAAACCCTTCGTAAAGAAAGAGAACACTCCACTTCAACCTTCTACCTTAATCGGCGATCTCCATGCTTAAGCATTTTCTGTAATTGATGAAATCAAATTCATTTTTCTTATGAGCTTTGAAAGGCGAATTAGCTTATGTATTTGCCAATAATAACTTTACCTCATGCACATGATGTTTATAAGCCAAAAGTCTGCCTAGAATTCTGTAGAAAGCTCAAAAGTTATGTTGGAGAATGAAGAGACATAAAATTTGCCTAGAATTCTGTAGAAAGCCCAAAAGTTATGTTGGAGAATGGAGATACATTCTTAAAATGTCTTTCAAAACACCTTTTCATTTTTAGTATTTAATATAATATAATATGATATAATTATTATTTAATATTTAATTTCTTAGATAGATATTTTATAACATTTTGAATTAAGATAGGGGTAAAATAGTATTTCAACTTTTACTTTTGTGGCTTCCCACTTTTAGTATAATATGATATATGATTTTGTATTGCTATATACACATCTATGGTATGTGCCCCTCTTTTTATTATTATTACTTCCGCGTAATCATATGTTAGTTTTTAACTCATCGTTTGTAGTTGGATATTTACCTAGTGGGTGGTTTATGATAGGCGTTATCATGACCCAATTTCGTGTCCTAACAATACATTTCCTATGAGTAGCTTAATATAAAATAATTTTGAAAACCCCTCTCAATTAATGGTATAAATGATTTTCATAAAGTGTGTGCCAAAACCTTTGATATAACTTATTGTGTACAAGGATACTATGTAAAAGATTTGTTGTATAATTTAAATATAATGATTAGAAATTAAAAACTACACATGTGATTAAAATCACCACACTAAAACGCCATCATATATCATATTTTATTAAAAGACAACTAAACTACTCATGTGTGGTTGTAATTTTTAGAGTAACTAAAAATATTATCATTATGTTTTTTATGTTCTCGAGTTTTCAAACTGTCCTAATTATAAGCAAAGCCATTCCTTAATCTTTGACATTATTAGGCCTCTAATGTAATGATTGGTTAATTCAATGCCTCTATAATATTGTAGGCACTTTTTATTCATCTATAAATCCATCTCCATTGTTTTTGTTTGCATTGGCAGGTGTCTAAGAATTCATATCCCCTTTCCCTCCTGCCAGCAGGAAAACCCAAAAAAAAATAAAACAACAACAAAACCCCAAAAAAAAGTAAAATGGGAAAGCTTTTGGTTAATGTTTTCCTAGTAACATTCTTGGTGTTTTTGGGGCATAATGTGGAAGGACTTGGGGTTAACTGGGGTGACATCTCCTCCCACAAGTTGCCTCCTAAAGATGTAGTCAAAATGTTGCAAGAAAATGGCATTAAGAAGGTGAAGCTTTTCAATAATGATGAGACCATCTTGAATGCCTTGGCTGGAACTGGCATTGAGGTCATGATTGGCATCTCTAATCAACTCCTCAAGGATTTGGTCAATCCTGATGTTGCCAAGAAATGGGTAAAAGAAAACGTCACACGCTATGAGCCTAAGTCTCCTAAAGGAGTTAATATCACGTAAGTGCATCTTTTTACCTTTTGATTCATCATTTGTCATATACATAAACATGCCTTTTAACTTGATGTCAGCTTACATCTATGCCCTCCAACTTTGAATGTGCATAACTAGGCACTTAAATTCCTATAAAATTAAACATGTCCTAATACACATAGGATGCAAGTTTAAGTGTCCACCCAAAATTGGCCAAGCTAAAGGACACATTTATTTGTTATGCGTATCATTAAACATGATTCATAAATAATGTATTTATAATTGGTGCAGACTTGTAGGTGTTGGTAATGAGCCATTCTTGAGAGATTACAAGGATACATTGACAAATGTTACAGGGCCAGCATTAGAGAATATCCAAAATGCACTGAATGATGCTGGACTTGGTGACACCACCAAGGCAACTGTACCTCTAAATGCTGATGTTTACTTGTCACCAAGCTGGAATCCTGTACCTTCTGGGGGATTTTTTCGCGCTGACATCATTGATCCACTCAACTCTATTCTTAAGGTGTTGAACAAGAATAAAGCTCCTTTCATGGTCAATATTTATCCTTTTCTTAGTCTTTTCTATGGAAATGGTGCCTTCCCTTTTGACTATGCCTTCTTTGATGGTGTGAGCAATCCTCTTAAGGACAAAGATGGTGTTGAATACACCAACTGCTTTGATGCCAATCTTGACACTTGTGCAGCTGCTCTGGCTGGAGCAGGGTATGGCAACATGACCATTATGGTAGGAGAAATGGGATGGCCTACAGATGGAAACAATTATGGTAATGTGACATTGGCTGAAAAGTTTTATAAAGGATTTGTATCATATCTTGCTAAAGGAAAAGGTAGCCCACGTCGCCCTGGAAATGTTGAGGCATACCTATTTGCCTTATTTGATGAGGATAGGAAGAGCACACTCCCAGGAAACTTTGAGACACATTGGGGACTTTACTATGACGATGGAACGCCAAAGTTCCCTCTTGATTTACATGGAAATAAAAAGACTCTTGTCTCCGTGCCAAATGTAGAAAAACTCTCCAAAAAATGGTGTGTGATCAAGCCGGATGTTAAGAATTTTACAGATCTTATGACATATGCTTGTGACCGCGCAGATTGTACACCTCTTACTAATGGATCATCTTGCCAAAACCTTAATGACGCTGCCAAGGCTTCATACGCCGTGAATGCCTATTTCCAAAACAACCAACAAAAAGATGATACTTGTAATTTTGAAGGCAAGGCAACAGTAACCACAAAGGATCCATCTCAAGGGACTTGCAATTTCACCATTGGCTTCAAGTCACTTACTTCTCTTTCTCCTTCTCCTTCCCCTCTTCCTTCTTCCGATCACTCAGACGCTAAGGCTCCTTCATCATCATCATCATCAACTTCTCCTTCAACTCCAAAAATTTTAGCCTTTGCTTCCATGGGAATCTCTTTTCTTGTTTCACTATTTTTCATGTAGATGAATCTTATTTTGTTACTTAATAATTTGTGATTCTACCCTATAGGATTCTTATTTTTGTGGAGAGTCGATATTTAAATGTAATCTTTTTTCAAATAAAATGTATGGATCATGAGATGTTGCTTGATCTCCTTTGGATTGGCAAGCACAATCATCATTTTTTTATTGTATGTGTACTACATATGTTAAATATATATATATAGAGTACATGCTACCACACTTTCTATAAATTTTTGTAAATCTTTAAATCATGTGATGGATTTTATGATGCTTTTTGTCATTTGGGTCGAATCCCATAGAGAATAAAGAGAAATACAAAGTGTTAAGGAAGAAGGAAAAGACATAACATTTCTCGAATAAATAAGGGGTGTGGGTGGAACACCACACACCATTCCATAATACCCCGCAACTTATAGTATATTTATGAATTGTAAATGTCGATGAATTGGTATGATATCATAGGATTAAGGTTTTCAATGGGAAATTATATCAAGAAATACTTATCACTACAAGTGTTAGACCAAATTAGTTAGAAGCAAACGGGACCCTTCAAACATTGTCTAACTTGGAACAAGCATATCTCTTGGTATATATAGAGTTAGAGGCCATACTATATATCAAATTCAATATCATTGAGTTTAATTTTCAGAAAATCAAAACACTCATACATATATCTTCAAATTAAAGTAAAAATATGTGTATGTTTTACTACTGAATACACATAGGACAAAATTGGCCGCGGTGGACACGTGACAGCCACATGTGGTGCCGGTCAATATGTAGAGAGATCTCATTGCCATTTTTTCGATACACTTTTGGTTTATTGATACCCTTATATGCTCTACCCATATAAATCAAAGAGTTAGTATGCCTTTATTATGTTGCGATATATTGAGATCATAGAAATTGAACTGGTTGTTGGAATATAATATTGTTGCGATCTTATATTTTGTTTATCTTAGGAATTACTTGTGAAGCTTCATATTGAGAATTGATAATCGTATTCATGATCGCCATTGAGTCTACTAGTACATTTTGAGTCAAAGTAGTCATGTTACTCATATCTAGAGAATTTACAAGTCATTTATATTTGTTGATGCCCAATTTCTTGAGGGAGATATATTTCATGTTGTATGTTGTATGTACTGATAGAGGCCCAATCTGGCATCTTCAATAGGAGGGTTGTTGCTTTCAGCCTTGGTTTGTAAGCTTCATTATTTCTGCAACAATTGAGACAAATATTGAGTTAGTGTAATTATGACCCTCTAGGTCATTTTTATGTTATTACCTTCTTTTCATTATTTAGGCCGTTCCTATAGCAATTCCAAGTCATTTATGACTTGCTGGAATTGACCGTTTAGTTACCTTGTCATTTATTTGGATTTTGTGCAAGTCTCTGTACTTTGAAGCTTCTGAAACTTGAACAAGAGGTCAAAAATTTTAGGAATATGGTTTCAGAATGAAATTATGATGGTTCCGTCAGCTTCGAAACACCTTCGAAACACCGAGTTTGGTTTAGAAGGACCCTTGGTGCGGATCCTGAGCCCCCTTGTGGAATTTGGCTTAAAATGGAGTTTGGGTGTGTGACTCACTTTTATCGAGATCTCGTTGAGTCCAAAATGCTAAATTTGGTGCAGTAGCATATTTCGTTTGCGTGCACGGGGTTTCCAACCAATCCCGAGCACCTAAGCAGAGTCCGGTGGGACTTGGCTATATTTTCTGATGACTCATGGTGCAGTCGCTTTCGCAGCCCTGGTGTCACTTAAGTGGTCTTCGGCTCTTCACTGTGGCAGACCTGGCTAGCGAGGGGTCAGTCGCTTTAGTGGCCTTGGCTTCGCTTAAGCGCTTGCCGCTTTAGCGGCCAGGGGATCACTTAAGAGATGGTCAGTCTGGGTGGCCAGCCGTGTTTGCGGTGCCGCTTAAGAAGCGTTAGTGACCGCTGTTGCGGCACATGCAGTTAGTTAAAGACCATTTGGGGGTCTTTTTCACCATTGTGTTAAGTTCGATTTTGAGTTTTCTCAGCTCGATTCTCTGGAGGAATTACTATTTCTTGCTGGAAATTGTTGGAGCATTGTGTGGGAACCCTCCGGAAGGCATTGTAGGTTCATTTCAGAGATTAGTTCTTGCTCCCTTGACCTCTCTTTGACCACTAATGGAGTTTTTCTTTGGGTTGTGTTGCATGAGCTAAATTTCCAGATTTTCAAGCGTGAATAGTGGCCCATTTTGGGACACAAGTTCACAAAACTCAATTGGGCGTTTTGACAGAGTCAATTTTGGAATTCCCGACGCGAATCCCATATTTTCATTTTTGACTTGATTTTGGGTCCGGCTCCAATTGTTGTGCTTTTGGTGTCAAACTGTCTGTATTGACGTTGTGATTCTATTTTTGATAGCATGGTAGCGTTCAAAGCTCCAGAATTATGATTTTAGAGCGTGTGTGGTCTACTTTGAGGTAGGCTATGGCTTCCCGTCGTTTAGATTGAGCTCGAGAATGTGAATGCATGTTAATTGTTGAAATTTGGGATAGGATAGTAGTAGGCTCATGTTAGTTGCTTAGAAACCATAAATGATCATATATATATAGCAAGTATACACACAAATATAATGATCATAAATATTTCACAATTAAAATATGATGATGGAATAAAAGACAAGTAGAGAAGTGGAGATAACATTTTTATAATAAGATATTCAAATCATATGGAGTTTGGCTAGAAGAAAAACAGTTGCTGAAGTGACACCAGGAATAAAGATGTAATTAGGGATGGCTTGTGGAATAACACTTTGCTTGATGAATAATGTAATTAATGGGACTCCAAACAAGTATAACAATACGTCTTTGGCTCCCAACCCTGTGATTTTTGTTTCACCAATTATTTCAACAAGCATTTTGTGATACTCTTCCCTTTTCAATGATTTTCCACTGCAAATCTCATATTCCTGAAAATTGAATTAAAATATCTATTATATCATGTCCTTTAAGAGTAAACAACTATTTTTGTTACTAAATATTGATTTGCTCCCTAAGGATTTTAGTTTACGTATGGAAAAACATATTGTTAATGTGAAAAGAATAACCACAATTGTTAGACAAAAGTGTCATTTGCATGCTTACTTGGTGCAGCCGCTCGAGTGTGGCAATCCCTGGCACCCTTAACTGTGTGCACCCTAGCTCTTTGTTGATATCTCTGTCAAACAATATAACATGGATATAAAAGAGATTTAAATTTACTTTACATTTGTTGTTTCAATTCTTCGATAGAGATTAGATTAAACGGAAAATAAATAAGGTTTATAACAGCTTATGACAGACAATTGTAAGGTCATTAAATTTGTAGGCTCTAATTGAAGAGAATAGCAGAAGAAAAGTATAATGGGGACCTTCTGTACTCAAGATCTTTAACTAAGATCGAAAAATTCAACTAGAAAAGATGAGGAAGCTAGAAAGTTAAAGGAAGAATTTTGGAACGAAGACATGAAACTTCTGTACCATAATCATCTTTATTTTTCACACTAATGACATGAATCTTCTGTACCATATTTACTTCGCCGGATACGTATATTTGGTGCGCTCAGATGCATGTATCTTGAATACATGTGGGTCAAATTAAGTTTAATTTCTTTCAGATACATTGTATCGATCCAAGCGTGATAATTCGCATGTATTTGGATATACCGACTTTCTCTACATGTAACTAGTATCAACGTTGACTTTGCTTGCTCTCCCTCTCTAACTCGTCTATCTCCCTATGAATTTGTATTTCAAAATATATGGTATCAAAGATACATGTATATGACTTGAAATTTGAAGGAGTGGTATATCTGACTTGAAATCTGATTTGAAATTATAAATAAGTGAGAGAATATGTCGTTATTTCAAACTATAGAGTGGATTAGTATTTAAAGAAGTAAAAAGAGCGAATGAATAAGGTTTTATGAATGGAGAAAACATAACAGAAAATAATGGACATTTAAGCCCATTACAAATAGAGGAGGTAAATGATACCATCGAAAGTCTAGAGTCTGGGGTAGCCAAGACATGTGCTGACACATTAAAAAAGTATTTTTCAAACAAAGTTTTGAATGATATTGTTACACGTTCCATGGAGACCATAAAAGAGACTGAGGTCACTAATCAGATTGCTTTGGAGGGAGATAATGAAGATGTTTTCCAGGTTATGTCTCATGTGAAGTTAACGGTAGTTATTTCACTGATTTTGTGATTGTAGAGGTAGAGCATCTATCAAGGACTAGTTTAGATCATGCATCACTTGTATTAACATGTGGGCAAGAAGAACAACATATATCATTAGGACTTACATCTTCTTATAATTTTGGACACAACATGAAACATTTATTGGTATATATAGTAAAGCACAACTGACTTACTAGGAAATTCTTTTTAAATTTTGTGTGTGTGTTTAAACAAAAGTTGAAGCAGCTTAAGGTGGCCTAAGTTAAGTGGAGCACAGACACATTTGAAGACATTTTGCATGAACAAAAATCATGTTGAAATGATAGTGTATGGAACAAGAGAAGGAAACTTTTCTAATAAAAAAAAATAGGCAAAAAAAGTTAAAAGTTAATAACATGGAAGATTACACTATAACAAAAACACCTTTTAGCGGCAATAAATATACACATTAACAAAGAGTGTTAAAGCCTTTACAGACATTAGTTAATTGTTATTTGATCCAATGTCGCTAAAGGCTTTAAAGACATATACAAAGAGTGCTAATTCCCGCTAAAAGTACATAGTTAGTGGCAATTAAGCCATTGCCGTTAATTAATTGCCGCTAAAGATCATTTTTTTATGTAGTTTTACTTACTCGACTGTTTGGCAGACTGCACGGCAAAATTGTGCTAAGCTCCATTTCTTAGTGTTGTTAAAATGAGTGATGTAGCAATTGTCTATTATTGGACCAATATTATCACTCTGCTCACCATTTGCTGCAAAAAAACAAAAGCAAAAATATTACAAAAATTGACATGAAAAGAAATGAGGTGTGCAACATAGAGAGAAAGAAGATGGACCAAATTTCTTGAGGGATTGTCCCATACTATGAAAATATTAGGTGAAATGATCAAGAACAAAGACATATATATATATTACCTCAAATTAAGACAGATCTATTAATGTAAAATGAGACTTGAAAAGGAGGAGGAGTATATCTTGAGCATGAAGCAAAAACACTTGACACTTTTCTATGTACAAATTGATACATATGACTTTTGGTAGCCAAGGAAGGAATGTTTGATCACTACTCTAACATTTGAGACAACCAAAAGACTATGCATGGCAAAATATTTTATTTCAACTTGAATGGACTATAACTTTTGCCTCAAAGAAGAATCTACTAATTTATTTTACCAAGTCCAATTAAGAGTGTGTTCGGTAAGAAGGAAAATGTTTTATATGGAAAATAAGTTGGTTATTTTTTCATGTTTGGTTGGTGAATGAAAAAGAATTTTTTAGAAAATATCTTTTATTTTTGGCTAGAGAGTAGAAAATACTTTTTAGGACAATAGTTTCTGACCTGAAAACCAACCCTGATAATTGATTCAACACCCGATCCACGACCTTACCCCTACTCCCGACATGGGACCCGATATTCGAATTGGGACCACACCCTAATCATGATCTGAATCGAAACACAATCCCAAGACCCAACCAAGGACCTAACCCTGACTCACGACCCAAGACCCAACATTCGAATTGGAATATGATCCTGACACCCAAATTCAACTGCAATCCGGACCCACCTTTCGAGACGGGATCCGACTTAGACATTCGACCCCGACGATCAATTTAGAACCCAAACTCGACACCTAATATAAGACCCGACCTCGACTTTCAATCCAAAACCTGACTCAAAACCCCATCCCAACACCTAATTTGGGACCCGATTTTATATCGACCTAATCCTAACTCAAGATTCGACTCCGACTCAATCTGGAACTCAAGAGTTGGGTCTTGAATCGTGAATCAGAAGTTGAATTCAAAATTAACATCGGGAATCAATACCCGAAACTTAAGTTGGTATAGAAAACTGAGGTGTGAGGTTCAAAAGATTTTGGAAAATATTTTCCTTACTTTTTAAGGCAAGTCATTTTCCTTAAATTTGAGAAAAATAAATTGATTTGGAAAACATTATCCAAAAAATTCAAACCAACCAAACATGAGAATTTTCTGGAAAACATTTCCCTTCATGCCAAACACACCTAAGAAGGAAGCCACATGCCTGTTACGCTCCAAATTATTCTAAGTTTCGATGGTACATATATAACCCGCAATCCATCACATGAACCCAATAGCAAGTAGCAACAACAGGTAAATATCATAAAACACAAATTTAAATCTAGTACAATCTTTTCTAATAGTATTTCTTTTTTCCATCGACTAATTTAGTTTTTCTTTCTTGATACGTTATTTCACCTTCGTAACATTTTACAAATCTTAATTTTGAAAAACTTTGTTTATATGACCTTAAACTCAGCAGTATGTCTATCACTCTTCAAAATAAGGACCATGAAATAAGAATTTACATGAATACCAACACACATTTAATTTATACACATCGAGTATTGGCTTATTGCTTGCCAACTGAGTAAATGACAGATCCAACCATAATTGTCAGGCCAAAATCAATTCTTCTAAAGGCATTGGCCTCTTTGGGGTCCAATTCATTCTTCCTAATTGTAGTATAGGTACACCATCTCTTATTGCATTCAAACTGCCAAACATATACTTAATTTTACAGAATAGCAACTTTCTGTAACCTTCTCTCATTGAACTCTTTGAGAATTAGAAGCTAAAATTGTACAACTTTGTATGCGTTGAACTTAGCCGAGCAAGGTATTCCAGTGTTTTTTAAGAATCTCATGTGCCTTGAAGCAAGGGACTGCCTGCAGTTCAGTGTGCCCATTTAAACAATCCTGCGTTACAATACCCAGCCTCACCAAAGTACTTACGGCTTTGTCTACAGGCATTTCAACCTGCACATAAATGCATCAGTGTCAAGATGGAAAAATATATACGGGAGACCTTGTACTTGTTCCAGTTTGTCATCCTGGTCCCCCTTTACTACACAAAGTTTCATTCAAACACTTCTACTTGTTCAAAATCTGTCCGAGAATGAATGCCCCTCACTTGCGCTGACATGAATGACCCATAGGATCCACGTCACTTGCCAAATTAAAAAAATATCAAAGTATGAAAAGAAATTTTAAGAATAAAATTAAAACTTATTCTAGGAAATCCCCTGCATTTAGTTCTTCCCCCATCTGTTCAATATCTTAGGAACAAGCTCATTCCAAGTTAAAAGACATCCACAGTCCACACAATACAAGCATACTCCAGTTGTTCACACAACAAATTCTCAGCATCTAATTCACTCAAGTTAACATCCAATAACTTCTTCATTTCCTCAAGAGATTCATATGCCATTCTCTTCAACCCCGTTCTTCCATAATCTTCACTCTCAGGAACAATCAATGCCAACTGGTTCAAATCAACTGAATTCACCATGAACAAACTCATAATTTTGGACCCATTTTTTGACATCGCCTTGAATGTCAACACCCACAAACATAAGAAAAAATAGTGTTTTTGAGGAAAGAAAGAAGAGTTCGGGATGTAATCTGAGGGAGTAAAATAGAAGGTAATGGAGGCCGACACAGAGTTGGAGGAACACGACGGATGGGTTTTCATCACCGAGGCTAATACACAACCACCATTCAATATCTATACACGTTGACAGTGTGACGGTCACTTTGTTTTGTCCTATTGTCTTTATTTGTGATCTTTTTAATTCTTTGTGAATTAGGAGAGGATGAATAGGAAAAATGAAGTGGAAGGCTTGTTTAGTGGTGGTGGGGAGAAAAAGAAGAAGAAGATGGGAGGATTTGCAGAATTTCTTCTTTTTCTTTTTCTTTTTCTTTAATTATTATTTGTTTCTGATTTTAATACTTTTTCCGCCAAAATATTACTTTCATGGGCTTTTAAGCATGTGTAACTGCACACTTTATACAACTCAGCAAACCAAATGCCACACAAGCTTGGTCAATGGTCCAAAGGACTTAAAATACTACTTCTGAGTTCTGAACACGTACGTGTTCAAATAAAACTGTGTAGTTGAGGGGTCGGGATGACAAACCGGAACAAGTATAAGGGTCTCCAAGGCTATGCCGCCAAAAATACAACTACAAAATAAATAAATCACCAAGTTACCTTTTCTTCCAATAGATCATAAATAAACTTCTCACATCTGGCTCCGATATTTCTAGCACAACTTTCCTGCATTCAAATTATTTTTAACAAGATCTCAGATGGTTAAATTCAACAGAAGTTTGTAACCAACTGGAAATCTTTGCTTAAGTGATGACTACAAGCCCGTGCCTACACCTTCAAGGCCTTTCACATGTAAAGCTAAGGAGCTACAACCATTTGGATTACTTGTGATAAGTGGGAAGCATCAATGTACCTACTAACTGCTTTATCATATTCTTCAAGTGTAAACAAAACTTTTGTCTGCTAACTTTCTTCATAACCTTCAGAGGGAAAAAGTGTTATTTTTTTAAAAGTGACAACCGAATTCATAACCTGACACTTCATCCTATCACCATGTTCTCCTATCATAGTGTAATTCATGTACACCTAAATGATCATGTAACTAGAAGAGAAGAAGATCAATCGAACCAAAGTGCACCTGAAGTGCAATGCTTCCATTTTTCACATAATGGTGTTCTGTAAAAATCCTTAGCGGCTATGCCATTTAAAGGAAGTGATGGAATCCAGAAATTCAATTAGGCTTTAAAATATTGACATCACAAGAATGAAAAACAAAATCACGATAAAACAGAGAACACTAATATATGTGCATTATCCAAGAAGCGATCACAGCACTTGAAACCACCATATTAGGAAGCTCTTCTTAATTTCTTTCATTCCTTTAGGACAGGCAACCCCCTCAGGGATTCTAGATCCAATTCAAGCTCCAACTAAGAGTAGGAAGAAGACTTCATTAGACTTTAAGGTTTCATGAGTATGAGATTAGTCCCTGCTTAACTCTCTTAACTCACTAGCGCCCCAATTCCCAAAATTTCCTTGCCTAGGCACCTCCATTGAGATTTGTCAAGGATCCCACACTTGGATTAATTGAAAAGGAAAACAACAAACAGATTATGTTTTCGCCGCACTGAAGAGAACAGTGGGAAATACAAAATGGAAGGTGCAGGTGGAAGTGGGTCTATTTGTTTTCTGTTGCTATTGCAATTTAACAGTGATACTCTTAGAAATCTATTTCCGATGCAAACAGCAAAGAGTGGATGATATCAAAAGAGGTGATGCCCCTAGGTAGTGAGGCTTTGACTGATAAAGCTATAAACTACAGCTTTAAATATAATGGAGGAAAAATATGAAAAAAATTAAAAAAGGAAGACCGAATCAGCTGCTACTTTTTGAAGCGTAGGCTATCGCGGTGGTGTGGGTTGGTTTATATATTGATCAATCCTAAGAAGTGAAATAATCTGGAAAGAAAAGAGCAAGTAGAAAAAATGAAGCACAGAGAAAAATAAAATTATCAGAAATTTTGTGCTTGTTACTTTCCATTAAGTGCAGTCTCCCGGTAGCTATAAAGAAATGAAAACCTTAGAATGCATAATAAGAAATTATAAAAAGATTTTATTTATACAGACAAATCAAAGATCATTGAAAAGAAACTAGTAGAACAATTAACAAGGAGAACATAGTGCTCTAGGAGTAATGATAAGATCACGGAAAACCTGGATGTTTTCTTTCAGCAAGACTGCATATGCCAAAATGGCTTCTTTGTACTGCAAGAAGGGAAGAATGCAAGAATCAGGTGCCTATATATTTCCTCAAGAAACCAATTACATTCACTTGTGTAGACAAAACGGATACAAGTGTTAGAGGCTTCTGTTACCTGCTGTTGTTCAGAAGCATCCAGGAGAAAGTAAACAGAACCAAAGCCACTTGCTATTGTTTTCTCATTAAGTGTCCTGTTGACCAGAAGCTAAATATAGCTTTAAAAAAATGAGTAGGCATAAAAAATTTAGAACTTCATAAAAAGAAATGGAGAATGGAAGTGATGGACTCACTTGATATCTATCCCATGTTTGCTTGTAACCCAAGACCACACGGCTCACATATATCACAAGAGCAGTGACTGCAACCACATCTAAAAGTATTGCGGATCTGTAATCAGATCATCAAGTTACTTTACTCAATTGAAGCACACATAGTAATCAGACTAGTTATGTTTACAATGATTTTAGCATCAAAGAAAAACAATTATACCAAAGAAGCCATGACTAACAAGTAGAGGATGATGCAAGTTTGATTTGACCCACAAGTTTGAGAATCTTAAATGTCAAAATCATGTGCACAGTGACCTATAATTCTAACACTAAACCAAAACCAAACTGAGGTACCAATAGAATACAATACTGAAAAAATAAGATAAGCTTCAAATAAGCATGTTAGATATGATTTTACTAATGTACGAAAAAAAGTAAAACTCGGAACAATAAATTTGCCAACCACACTTATTTTAAGAACCAAGATGAGGAAAAGAGGAGTTGGATGACAGCAGTGCCTTAAAAGTATTGTTTGTCTCTCTTTATAAAAGAATTTTGAGTCGGTTCAGGATATTAAAGAAAAGATGATGTCCTAACAAGACATTGTGCATTATTTGACAACTACACCATGGATTGAAAATTGTGTAGAGATCACGAAAAAGTTGACCAATCATACAGTGAAAACATGTTTTCGAACTTGTAGTTTATGAAGTATGCCAGAAGTCCAAGAACCGAGGCAATGTCCAGGCGTACCTACAAACAAAAGTGAAAGTACTTCTTCAGGATAAGCAGCGAATTATAAAACAAAACAAAAAAACAGCACCCTGCATTCAAAACACTATAAACCTCCATGAAATAATTATAACAATAGTATTAAGAGTGAGCATTCTCAGTCCAGTGACTAAAGGAAAATAGTTATATCTTCGTCAAACACAAATAAGGTTGAGGTGGAAAGGGCTATGACAATTGCATTCATTCCACAAGTAGTTTGTGATCTAAATGATATAGACTTTTAAGGTTTCCTTCTACTATTTGACCTCTAGAATTCCCAAAATTGAAGACATAATTAAGCAAATAAAAGTAATGACATTTTCAAGTTTTTAGATGAGATGGACACACAATTTAACAAAGGTATTGGAGTATACAGAAGTTCTGGCTTTAAATCTCATCACCATCCTCTATCAAAGAATATTTTCACATGCTTGACCCATGAAAAAAAACAGACTTGCATGCCTGAATGTGTGTATAATGCAATGCACACATGGGATAAATTAAACCATCAAACAATTAGAAAGTTCCATGGCCTCGGTCATGAGAAAGAAAAAGACTTCAGTAAGCAGGTATAGTGGCTACTCTGATACAACTTATGCCGAGAATTTTCTACTAAGAACTCCACCTTAAATTTTGTATGATATGCCTTTCTTATATCTGATTTACTGATTACATTAGGAACTATTGTTTTTCCAATCTGCTTATGTCTTTCATTTATTTATCCAATTCAAATATGTGTTGGATTATATCTATTCATTCTTCTTTCTTTAAATGTTTGCCCAGAAAAATGTCACAAGATGGAAACAGAAATCATGTCAGATCAATATTTAGAAACCAACTAAAATTTACAGAAAATTTTGATGCTTACCATACAATGGTTATCCAAGAAGATTGATACTAACTTTTACGTATTTTCAGGCTACAAATTATTATTGTCGCCAATTCCAAATTTAATATCTATATCTGTACCACACCACACAAACAGCTAATTCCTAGAGGGCCCTATGTACAACTTATGAGAACTTGTGCACTTTCCTTTCACCCAGTTTTTCTTGATATCAAAATGTAATAGTTTAAGGTTTCATCTCAGGTCATTAATGCAGAACACCATTGTCAAATTATCCATTATCAAACTGTAGAAAATTCATTTTTTCCATACTGAAACGATGTTAAAGTTCAATTTCAGCTCATACCGAGTCTAGTATGCGGAAAGACAACTTCTTGTGTGGAAAAACAACCTACAGAGAGTAACAAGCATAATAAGTTGAAGTACATACTAAATCAAAATGTGGACGGAGAACAAATACAATCATAAACTTCAAGTGATTTAATAGTTGATCAAGTATATTCTGTGTTCAAGGATTTACGGGTAGATCTGGAATGGGGATTCTCTCGTATATCTTCAGCTGTAAGGAGGGAAACTCGGCTATATCAGCATCACCTCCTTCACAAGTTCCCTTGATGTATAGCAAAATCAACTCTTGGTAAGCTGGCTCCTATCAGAAGCAACTATCACATTATATGAGGATGCAGAGCCTGAGAATAAGGTTATCTAGCAAAAGATGAACACATATGTATTTAAATGTTTTCTTTGACAGTTTACTCAAAGTCTCGACTAAGATCAGTTTTAAAGGCATAAGCACTCTTAAGGGTGCAGTATTCCATTGCTATTGCTAGAGATCAGGCTATTCATAACACAGAGTACATAGGACATGCAACAGTTGCAATGAATTATTTCAAGCACTACAGTCAGATGTAATATTCTAACCATGACAACAGAAATGTAATGTTCATGATGAAAGGATTTGGGAGTAACTCAAGGCAAAAAAATGTACAGTTTTAAGAAGGGGGAATGGAGAGAGAAAGAATGAATTGCAGTTGGATAAGTGGTATAAAAGAATTGCGCTTATAAACAATATATAAGATAAAAAGGTAAGGCGCTCTCAAAAGAAAAGAAAAAAGGAAGACTTGTGGAAACAGAATAAATTGTACGCCCTCGTCCCATTTTATATGACTTACTTTCTTTTTTAGTCAGTCCCAAATGAATGACACATTTTTATATTTAGTAACAATTTAACTTTAAAATACTTATCCTTAATGAAATGATTTATAGCCACACAAATATCAATGACTTATTTTAGACCAAAAGTTCCAAACATCTTTCCTATTTTCTGAAACTCCGTGTCAAGTCAAACTAACTCATATAAATTGGGACGGAGGGAATAACATCTTTTAAGTAGTTTGAATTGAAGACCGTGCCAACCCATGATATTCATTGTGCTTCAAGCAATTATGAGGACAAAGATAGGATAGTAAGGCATTAATGTCATATGCTATGAGAACCGAACTTCAATGTAATTGAAGTTACCTGGAGTGTTGATTTTGAGAGAAGAATGGAAATAGAAGTTCTCAACATTCTCCAAAAATCATTTCCACATAGTTTGCGTGATGCAGGTTCCCATATATCGCTAAGTGATATCCTCGACAAAAATATTGGCCTAGACAGAAGATTCTCTTTGATGACATAGTCATTTCAAAAATCAATGAAATTTAAATCTCATTCTTTAACCAAAGAAAATAACAATAGCAGCAGTAGCAAGAACAACAAAAAAAAAAAAAAACTTCCTAAAATATGAGTTTTTTCTTACACATAAGAGTGTATGCAAGTCTTACTAGAACACATACACTCAGTCACACAGCAAGATAAAATTTCATACTCAAGTGGACAAACCTTAAATGAGACTCGGTTTCAGTAACATCTATTTCATCAACTTGCTGTTTATGTGTTGAAGGTAGAACTCCAATCAACACCAGCAGTTTTTTTAGAAGCCTGCCACGAGGCCCAGCTGCTGAAAGATTTTCTTCATAACGAGTTACTGCATTCTGTGCAGCTTTCGAAAGGGGAAAGTCGTTTTCTGATAATGTGTCAACTTCAAATGGCCTATTTGATATGTGCTGGTTGTCACTAGATGTTTGCTGAAAAATCGAAAAATATTTCAACCAAAGCTTGGTTTTTCTGGCCCAAATTTGAGCATCGTCTTTTGTGATAGATCTTTCCAAAACCTGGTTCAAGAATAGATAGAAATCTTAGAACAATTATAATGACCTTCAAAATCAATGGAAATTTTCGCATCTACATCAAAGCACTAAATGCATTAGCAAAAAGAACTATATGATCAAGTCGGATCATCATCAATTCATCATAAATCAAATCAATATGGTTTCAAGTATATATGTAATCATGAATAAACAAAAACCAGAATGATTGAGCTTGAGAATTAGTTGCAGCAGCCTTTACATGTACTGCCTAATTCTGCCACTGTTTCTGCTTCCCTAGCACATGACTTTCAGATTTTTAGTAATCTTGCCATGTCTGTCTCAATTAAAATAATCCTGTTTATCTAAGCGAGTGTCTTAGTGAAATATTTGAAATGATGATCATTTGACCACAGATATATCTTTTTAATGACTTTTTGGTTTAGCTTCTTTTTGCAGATTTGAAGAAGCTCATTTAAAAGAAAATGCCCTAACTTGGTTTATGTTTCCAATTCTTTTGGAGATGCATGGAAGTCTATAACTGTGATTGGCCACCAAATCCAAGAAATCAGGTTCGTATGTAATCACGAGAAAAACTACCAAACCAACAAAATTTCCCCTCCCAATTAATATTGAGGAGCCTTAGAAAGCAACTTTTCAGTTTATCTCTATAGAAAGGAAAATTTTGATTTACCAATACCAACATACCTCAGTCAACCAAATACTAACTTTCTTCAGAGGTTTGACTATCAGAGAGAAAACTCCTTGTAAAAACTTTGACTGCAAGTACTCTAGTTTTTCAACAATTAGCAAACCCTTCTGCCTCTCAGTTGCATAACCACGCCTGCATGCAAATATTCATGAATTTAATACATAAAAGAGAACAAGTCAAAAAAAGAGGAGTAAGGGAAAGTGTAATGAGATAGGAATTTCAACAGATATCCTCCCACAAGTGTAAACCCGTTTAGATATCCTCATATATTCCATTTGGAACTTTCATATCTCAAAACCCTCCCACAAGTGTAATCCAACTTCGGGATTCATTCGTGAACTCTGAATACAGACTTACTAGTCTAAGAATGGACTTGCTAAAAGTTGGCTCTGATTACATGTGAAAGAGTTTGAGCATTTAACCCAGAACCATAAGGTAATAGTGGATCACGAGCTCTATAGATTCATTAGTTGCCCCTGTACATCTGATGTAGACTTTTAACAACAGGTATCTTCTCCAGCTGACAAGCGGCCTTATGCAACTGGTCCGGCCAAACTTCTCTTTATTTTCTATGTTTTACTGACCACTTCTTTCAGGTGAGTTTCCAACAGCACATACCTCTTCTTCTGCTGCTGATTCTTCAAGCACTGTTTCTGAAAGATCTCTCTTTTTTCCCGTGGTAATAGAATTTGGATGTTGAACCCATCTGAACATCGAAAAATCTAGTTCTGCTCTTTTTCTTCAAGATACTAGAGTTGATTTTTTCTTTTTTAGAGTTATCAGAGTTTGCTTTTGAGTTCCCTCTCTGAATGTTGACTTTTCTGTCAGTTTCAGGCATTGGTCAGTAGCAGGGCGGTCCACGTATGAGAAGGATCCTATTTACATCCACTATTGTTGAGCACATTCTGGATCTTGGGAGCGACATTGAGTATTCCATTCTTTTGTATAGTCGGGTTAAGCCCGTAACTTTATTTTCATTATTTTTAAAGTGTCATAGAGGCTCCATAATTAGTGTCGAGTTATGTTTTGGGGGTGAGGTATTCATTGACATCGCGAATATATTATATTTTTTTCGATATGTTTAAAGGGAATGTTTGGCCATAAAGAGCCGCTTGTTATAGATTTACATTTGTACCAGACTTTCAAAATCTATTTGTTTTCGTAAAATAAATTAATGAACTGAGATACATGGGCAAGGTAGAGCAGCTTGTTTAGACTTCATTCGAGGACAAATGTTTCTAAGGGGGAGATAATGTAACACCTCGAACTTGAGATAATAGAAAAGTGCAGCTTTCCAGAATCTGGTGTCGGAACCAATTGAAATCATCCACGGACTGTAGGTAGAACCACGGACCGTATGTGGGGTCCCGTGGTTCAACCCCAGACTTAGAGGAATTTCAGAATCTAAAGATGACACCTACGGCTGTGAACCACAGTCTGTTGATTGACTTTTTTTATAAATATACATTTACCTAGTCACTTTTTAGAAGAAGCCAGAATATAATAGGAGTACAGAGCAGAGTAAAAACAAATTACTTCTATGCTGTGTTTGGAATGGAGGAAAATATTTTTTGGAAAATGTTTTCCAATTTTTCCATGTTTGGAAAATATTTTTCAAATCAACTTGTTTTCCTTAAATTTAAGGAAAATGACTTCTCTTCCAAAATTAAGGAAAATATTTTTCAAAACTGTACTTCATTCTTTAATTTTTTTTTCTTACCTTATCCATACTCCGTTCCTGACCCTCCCCATTCAAAAAAAATAAAATTAAACTTTTTAAATTTTCTTAATTTAAATTTCAAATATATTTCAAATTTTCAAATTTTTCCATTTATATGTCACCCCTACCACCCCAACCCAGGCCATTCTCGTCAATTTTTTTTTAAGAAAACATTATTTTTGAAAATTATTTTTAAAAAATCATTTTTCACGCAAACCCTGCCGCCGCGCCACCCCCATAAAAAAAAAAGTTTTTAAAAAAATTGTTTTTGAGAAGTATTTCAATTTTTTTTAAAAATCATTTTTATCCCCTCACCCCCCCCCCCCCCCCCCCAGACCCCACTTTGTGGGACTACACTAGGTATGTTATTGTTTTTGTTGAGATACATGGGCGAGGTGGGCAGTTTCTACACTAAATCAGTTTGCTTGGTGCAAGTTGGAAGGTGTCGGGTACCGTTAACATCTCATTTCATTTTGGAGCGTGAAACCCAAATTGCTCACCACCTTGAGGGGGTGTGCATGAGGAGAAAGTCTAGAAAATCATTAAGACTATTATGTAAAATACTATTGTAGATTATTTGAAAGTCAAGATATTAATTGGATAAAGAATTAAGAATAATTTTCATACTTTGTACAGCCAAATGCTCCTATATAAGGAGCCCTTTTGTATGCTGTAACAACTAATTTAAACAAGAGTTTCCTCTTTCCTCTTCTATTTCAGAAAAATTATCTACACGAACCTGAATAATATGGCACTGGACTGAGATGCACTCTTCCAGTCAACAGATATTGGCAAAGTAAGAAGATAATCAGTATTTAGAGCAGATGTCAGCCTCAGATCTCTAGCAGACAATTCTTCAAATCCAGCGTTGGAAAGAAGCTGCAGGAAAGCATGTTGAAAGCGACTGGATACGGCAGTTCTACAGGAAATTTCAGATGGCAAGTCACATATAGTTAAGAAAATCAAATTGTTATCATGAGAATGCCCATGTACAAAGCAAAAGCATATAATATTAAACACTGCAAGAGTTCTAATAGATATTTGATGTATAGGCGTGATCATTTTTGCTGTCATCATAGATCTCTTGCTTCAGCTCAACCAAGCACTGTTTTTAAGTTCAGATAGTTCTCATTTCTCTAAGGCATTTTTTTTAAAAATCGTCAGTGATCTGTCCTTGTCTCTTATCATGTTGCCCAAATTAGAAGCAGTCTAAAGTCTGAAACCATATCAAATTTCCTCATGTTTTTTCAGCTTCTTTCATTTTTTCTGTATTTCCATTATAAGAGTAAGCTTTTAGACAAACAAAATTAGGAAAGTAATTCGGCAAACAACAAGATGCACCTTATTTTTATCAACATTGTGCTCCAAATTTGTGTATTTATTTGGTGGTTTATATTGGCGATATCGTTATTACCGACAATCATCAAGGTGGTATCATTAATTTAAAGCAACATTTCTTTTAGCATTTTCAAACTAAAGACCTCGACAGACTGAAGTAAGACTAGGTATTGAGGTTGCTCAGTCCAGATCAAGTAATGTTATTCCCCAACACAAGTATGCTTCGACATTCTTGAGGAGACTGGAATGGTGGCATGTAGATCCATAGACACTACTATGGATCTGAATGTTGAACTCATGCCGGGACAGGAGGAGCCACTCAGTGATTCAGGAAGATATAGGCGTTGGTTGGTAAGTTGAATTATCTCACAGTGACCAGACTTGACATTTCTTTTTTGTAAGTGTTGTAAGTCAATTTATGGATTCTCCCTGTGATAGTAATTGGGATGTAGTTGTTTGCATTCTATGATATGTAAGTAGCTCCAGGTAAAGGACAACTCTTCGAGGATCGAGGTCATTTGCAGATCTTTGGATATATAGACATTGATTGTGTAGGATCACCTTGTGATTAATGTTCTACATCCAGATATTGTGTTTTAGTAGGAGGTAATTTGGTGTCCTAGAAGAGTAAGAAACAAAGTGTGGTTACTCGATTAGTACAGAATATCGAGCAATGGTTGTAGCAACTTATGAGCTAGTTTAGATTAAGCAGTTGCTTAGAGAGCTACAATTTGGAGAAACCAGTCAAATGGAACTTGCATGTGATAACCAAGTGACCCTCCATATCACATCAAATCTGATATTTCATGAGAGTACTAAGCTATTGAGATTGACTGTCACTTTGTCAAAGAAAAAATACTCTCCGGAGATATTGTTACAAAATTTGTGAAGTTGAGTGATCAGCTTGCAGATATTTTCACCAAGTCCCTTGTTAATCCTCATATTAATTACATCTGTAGCAAGTTTTGTGCATATGACTTGTATGCACCAGCTTTAAGGGGAGTGTTAGAATAAGATAGAAATATCATTTGTATATAGTATCCTACTTGGAGAAGGATTTTCATGTAGTATCTATAAACAAAGCTCAATGTAATAATGTAAATACACAATTCAATAATATTTTTATCCAATATTCTCCCAGTAATTATACTATAGAAGATAGCAACATACCTAGACTCCTCAAGAGAGTCTTTGTTGACAAATTTGAGAAAAGAAACATACGGAGATCCTGAGAATTGATTAGAACCGGAAGTCCATAGATTCTTCAGTTCCATGTCCCTGCCATATTTATCCATGTTTTCAACCTTCTCAACATCACTTGTGACAATGTCAGAGCCCCTTCCATTTGGCGTAAAATTTCTTTCTTGGCCAGATGAAACCGCAGTATTATTACTACTATCATTGGTATGAGAGCGATCATATTCAACTCGCATTTCCTCTAAGATAACTTTGTGTTCAGCATGGAGAATCAGGTCCAGGCATCTGCAATTACAATTACAGAAATTCTATTAGCAAAAATCAGAAACTGAACACCAAAAAGTATGTAATAATTAATGTTCTAACTTTTAAAGGAGAAATAAAAAGGAAACAATTTACACAACTGTAGAAGAGAGTCACTAGGATTCTGACTTTCATGAAACATACTTTTTTTTAATCAAGTAAGGTTTTCATTGATAATAACAAGGCCAACTTGGCCGTATACAAGAGATATACCAAAAAGGAGAGACCTACAAAATATGGTTCTCTTCAAAAGAGACCCAATCCTCTATACAAACAGGAACTACATGGATGCACCAAAAGAAAATAAGGATCAGAGATCACTCCTCAATTGAGTAAAGCTCATCTCCAGTAGAGGTGGAAAAATCAAACTCAACCCATTCAACCCCCCCAACCCGTTTTAAGTTTGGGTTAGTTATTGACCCGCTCATTCATTAGCTCAACCCATTAAAAATTAGGTTGATATGTAACCCAAATTGGCTCATGAAAAATCTTGTCAAAATATTTTTAAAGAACTTTGTTTTTCAAATTGATATGTTATATATAGTCATAATAAAGAAAAAAATAATTTTATTAGGTACTAAAATAGTTTAAAAGAACAAATCAAACAATTAAGTTTAGTAAAAATTGGGTTGGATTGGATCTTGACCCATTATATAACCCATTACCCAATCCGTTTTGACCCAAGCCAATTTAGGTTGGGTTGGGTCTTGACCTGATAGTTATCGAAACCCATTATGACCCGCCCAAATTTAACCCAACCCGCCCAATTGCCACCCCTAATCTCTAGCCATTCAAAAGCTCTCCTATTTCTCTCTTTCCAAATGACCAATATTAGAGCTAGAGGAGTAACCTTCCACGCCTTGTGTCTTCTTCTCCTAGCTCCACTCTTCTAACTGAACATCAACCCCTTGATCTTGGCATTATCCAAGTGACGCCAAACCATGTAAACATATAATCCCATAACCTCGTGGCTAATTTGCAATGTAATAAAATATGACTCACATCCTCACCAGTCTCCTTAAACAGGAAACACCAGCTCATGTGGACAACCTTTCGCTTCCTAAGGTTCTCTGCCATCAAAATCACCCCTCTATTAGCTAACACCTGAAGAAGCACATCTTTCTTGACACCTTTGGTATCCAAATCTTCCATGTATTCTGTTTATACCAAAAATAAAACAAGATACGGCATTAAATCTTCATCTTCTATTCAAACAGGTGGTAAACAAGCGGTGGACAAGCACCAGATGGCATTTATTAAGGGCAGGCAAATCATGGTTGCTGCATTAATAGCCAGTGAATGTGTGGACACAAGAGTAAGAGGAGAGAAAGCAGGCATCCTGTGCAAACTTGATTTGGAAAAAGCATATGACCATGTAAATTGGGGGTTCCTTCTAAACATCTTAAGACAGATGGGGTTTGGAGATAAATGGTTAAAATGGATAGGTTTTTGTATTAAAACCGTCAGGTTCTCCATTCTGGTGAATGGAGAACCGGTGGGTTTTTTTTCATCTGAAAGGGGCTTGAGACAGGGTGATCCTCTCTCCCCTTTCCTATTCATACTGGTCATGGAGGGGCTGAATAGCATGCTGAGGATAGCTACTCAAAACAGATGGATAAGGGGATTTGAAGTTAGTAGCAGGGCAAGGTGTGAGTATGGAGATTTGCCAATTGTTGTATGCTGATGACACTGTAATCTTCTGCGAGGCAAAAGAAGACCAGATTAGATATATCAGAGTGATACTTGTGATCCTGGAAGCTGTCTCTGGTCTAAGGGTTAACTGGAGGAAAAGCAGTTTATTCCCTATCAAGGAAGTAGCACAGATGCAAAGATTGGCTAACATCCTAGGGTGCAAGATTGAGCAATTCCCAACAACTTACTTGGGAATGCCTCTGGGAAGCAATCATAAAGAACTACTGATATGGGATGGGATAATCCAGAGGTCAGAGAAGAAGTTAGCCATATGGAAATCTCAATACTTGTCACTCGGGGGCCGACAAACACTAATAAATGCAGTGCTAGACTCCCTCCCCACTTATGTCATGTCTCTATTTCCCTTACCTGCTAAGGTGCTGGAGAAATTGGACAAACATAGAAGAAACTTCTTTGGTTTGGAAACAAAGAAAGGAAGGGGTACTATCTAGTTAACTGGGAAACAGTGCAGCTACCTAAGCTCTCAGGTGGTCTTGGAGTTAGGAATCTTCGAATCCATAATGAGTGTCTCTTGATGAAATGGCTGTGGAGATATGTGGAAGAAGAACATGCTCTTTGGAGAGAAGTTATACATCACAAGTATGGCCAGGACTCCCAATGGTGTACCAATGAGGTCACTATACCATATGGAGTTTCAACATGGAAAACAATAAGATCCTTCTGGACCAAACTAGCAGGAAACATCAAACTCAGAATAGGAAAATGGAGCTAAAATACTAATTCTGGAAAGATGTTTGGGTAAGACATGAGGCATTAATGCAATCTTTCCCTGACTTATTTTCTTTCTGTAGCAATCCAGATATCACTCTAGCTGAGAGTTGGGAAAATGGTTGGGATATATCTTTCAGGAGACATTTCAATGACTGGGAAATAGATAGGGTGGCACAATTGTTACATGTAATCAATGAGTTTAATGGTTTTGCTGCAAGGCCAGACACAATCTAGTGGGTACACTCTGAGGATGGAAGATTCACAGTTAACAAGCTCTATAAGAAGGAAATGGTAACTCAACAAGGCCTCAGATTGGCTAGATGGAAATATGTATGGACAAGCCAAGCACCAACCAAGATCAAATGTTTTGTATGGTTGGTAGCTAAGAGGGCTTGTCTGACACAGGAGGTACTGCAGAGGAAAGGTGTACAACTAGTACCAAGGTGTTTTCTATGCAATGAGACAAATGAGACCAACAGCCATCTTTTTCTACACTGTAGAGTCACAGGTCAACTATGGTCTCTGTTTTTGAGGCTCACTGGTAACAGCTGGACGATGCCAGAACATACTGCTGACCTGTTGAGTTGCTGGATCAGGAGAGGAGGCAGTAAAAGCCAAAAAAAGTGGTGGAGAATTATTCCAGCTTGCATATGGTGGTCAGTATGGAAGGAAAGAAATGGAAGATGCTATGAGAACAAATCAAACTCCATACAGAAAGTCAAAGAAAATTGCATTGCATATTTGTATTTTTGGTGTAAACAGAAATGTATAGAGGAGGTAGAGCAACTAGTAGCTATGTTAGGATCTTTGTAATTAGCCTTCCCAGCCCCTCTATGTATGAATTTTTGGAGGTCACCAGCATATCCTTAATGCTGAGGAATACAACATTACTAATTTCAAAAAAAAAAAATCTTCATCTTCTGGGTAGAACTACACTTGTCTTCAAAACGTCTTTGTTTTCTCTCTTTCTCCATATTGGCCACCAAATACAAGTTGGGACAATTCTCCATCTTTCTTTCTGGCCGAAAAGACTATCATATTTGTTCCAGTTTTCCCGTACTTAAAGTACTTCCCCGGGCATTACCCAAATCAGTCCTTTCATAGTAATGAACATCCTCTATAATCGACTAGTAATTTTACAATGTAAAAACAGATGATTGATTGTCATTATCTCTTCTTCACATAAATAACATCTAGAACATAAATGGTAGTCCCTTTAGGTGAGATTATCGTGAGTCAAGATTGCCTGTTTTGGCAGAAGCCAAACTCCATCCTTGATTTGGTCAGACCTCTCCGGCTGTTGCATCTTGTTGTTGGTTTAAGTTGTAGATCTGTAAGTAGAGTTGTTTTTGTGTCCTTTGGCCAAGCCAATTGGATCTTACAAGAATATTTTCATGCTATTAAATTCCTATTTCTTGCTAGCTTTCCATAGGGTTTTTTAACATGTTTAATTGCCCAGTTACTTTCCATACCATATGTTTATAACGAATAAAGTTTCACATCGGTGGTTAATAAGATGGATGGTTTCCTTATAAGGAGTGGACAATCCTTCTCCCTTCAAACTAGCTTTTGGAGAGTGAGTTAGGCCCAAAACCTAATTTTACATGGTATTAGAGCAAGACTTATCCCACGAGATGTTAGGCTCCTAAACTAAAATTTGCCCACGACTCAGATGTCTAGCCTGGGCGTGAGGTGGGATGTTGAAGAATGAAAAAGTCTCATTTCTCTATTTCTCTCTCCTTCAAATGTTAGAGCAGAATGTCATTTGCATCCTCCTCCCTTTGAGATAACTTTTGGGGTGTGGGTTAGGCCCAAAGCCTAATGTAACACCTTACTTCATCCTGATTAAATCACTCCACAGTTATTGATCATTAGATGTAAGTCTCCAAAGTCATTTCATTATTAGACTTTGATTCGAGATTTTCAGGTTCCTTATTCCCAGACCTCGTGCCTTCTTACTACCTTACTACATGTTAGCACATCCCACTAACCAAGTGAATCTTTTTTATGTCACTGTTGCCTTGCCACATGAACGTCATTCTCAGAGCATCCATTCTTTTATCCATATTCATAGAAATGGAAAACAGGGACATCATATAGGCTTTTTTCTTTCTAATTTAATTAAAGGCCACTAGGTTGTTTACCTAGGGTTATCTTATGCAATAATCAAAATCAAAACAAAATCCTTACAACTAGAACAAGAATGTAAGAAATAAGAGCTAGAATCTAACAAAAATGATATGCCAAATGCGATGTTGATCATCGAGGTGGCCTTAACTTTCTGTTGTCAATGTTGCTTCTGAGTTCTGATGTAGCCCGTATTGAATGCCCTCTTGCTCTTAGGAATGATGATTACTGCTCTTTTCTGATCTTGCATATTAATGATACTTATATATCAACCATATTTGTTAAAGTTCCTCAAACAAAAGAACTCAGTGAAATGGTCATGAAGCTTCCACCTGCTAACGGAATTCCCCAGCGCTTTGGAAGCCTCCTTAAAGAGTGTAATCCAGCCACTCTATTGTCTTCTGGATGAAACTAGTTCTGGTCATCATTTTGCAACCACTTTCTACCCAATCGTACCAAGTCTGACGTCTTGACTCAATCCTTGTTATGTCATAAGATTTGAAACCCACCACAAAGTATATCATATTATCTCCCATGCTTAGCGACCTAATCAATTACAGGCAAGACTGCCCAAAAAAGCCTCTCCAAAAATGTGAAACCTTGGAGAAGTTCTCCTCAGTAAACGTGAGAGCACTTTTAACTTATTCCTAAAAGTATGGAAGAGTAATCTTTAGACATGGCTATTTCTAAGTTGTTATTAGCTAACAATTTTTAGTTACCATACCCCACGAAACTGTTAGGGTTTTTTGAAGAGTGATGTAAGCAACAACCTTTGTGGATCATATTCTCCACCAGACATATAGGCCATACTTCCCGCAAATCATATGGGCCAACTTATTTAAGTTAAGACCAATTCAAGGAGGAAGAACTACTTGAGTTATTTTACCATTCTTTGGTACAAGGCTCCACAGCTGCTCCATGAAAAACAGAGCCACTCCCTACTTCTCAGGGATAAGACTCCATTTTACCTCAACTATCACTTACAAAAGTAATGAGCATTTGAACTCTTCTCCATTATAAAAGGAGCTCTTAGCTCTCTGGATAGGCATCCAACAGAGAATAACACCTCTCACATGCATACAAAATACTACACTTTGTCATCTCTCACATGCATACAAAATACTACACTTTGTCAAATACATTAGAGAACAAAAAGCTATTACCATGAAAGGTAGCTCCCCAACTCTCCATCAATAAAGTGGTGAAGTAAGATTTTCCCAATACTAAATTAGTAGAGGCGGATCCATACCTATAAATGGGGGTGCACGTGCACCCATCGACTTTGGAAAAAATCATATGTATATCTATCTTAAGAGACGGACAAAAACTAGGATATAATTAAATGTGCACCCATGAGGGGAGCATATGAGTGTCCTAGTGCCCGCCTAAGACAAGGGTTTGAGCCAGCTAAAGCCCCTTTTTCACTATTTTTATTTTAAGTTTAGCTTAGTGCTCAGGTAATATTGGTGCACCAAAAGCCTTCAAATGTTGCCACCAATGTGAATACAAAAATAACCTAAAAAGTAGGAGCATTAGAAATGCAGTATGTGTTGAGTGAATATGATTTATGTAAGATGGAAAGAGAAAGAGTTAAAGGAAAACAAAAGTACAATGATAGATGGCGAAATTGATGGGCCTCATCAGGTGAGTTAAACATAGTGGTAGTGATAGCATCCAACAGCTGCGATTTAGAAGCGGCAATATATCTTTGTCTGGGCACTTTAATTCCAGAAATTCCTTCATTCTCCGGTGAACTGCTACTGCTAGGTTTAGTTTTAGTTTCAATTTCAATAGGAAGGGAATTGAAGCGAACTGATGAGCAATTAGGTACTGTGAAAAACCGAGAAAGTAACTGAGATGATGACCGCGGAAAAGGTAGAGGAGTAGTCATTTGCAGAGACATGAGTAGTAGTAGTAGTAGTAGTTCAGAAAAACGAAACGTCTGCCATCACTATTTCTTTCTTATTCTTTTGTGACAACTTATCTTGTTTTGAACACGTAACAAGTATTTCCTTCTTTCATTTTAAGTGACTATCATTTGACTTTGATACAATATTTTTAAATATTTGTGTCATGGTAACATTTTATTAAAATTAAATTGTTTTCAATTATGAGATACCATTCTTTTAGCCTTTAAGAGCAAACTAACAAAAAAATGTGGTATATACAAAAAGAATGATTATCTAATAAGAACAATCACCATAAAATAAATAACGATTTCATTTTTGATAGGTTCTATTATAAAGTTACACTCTTTAATTTATTTTTTTATTGCAAAAAATACTCACTTGTACAACATGTTTAGCAAGGAGTAAAGTCAAAAAGTATTACCAACAAGGGTTGTGATGGAGTCATAACTACTCCTTCATCCTTAACCAAGAGGTTTTGGGTTTGAGTCTCCTTGGGTACGGAGTCGCCTTTGTTAGGGAGTGTTTTACCTCCAATGTGGGACTTCTCGACGCGAATTCGGATTTTGTCGGGCTCCAATGTGGATACCGAACACCGGGTGGAAAACCAAAAAAAAAAGGTCAAAAAGTATTGCCAAATTTGCATTGGTAATTTAGATGTATGATCCTTTGCATCAGTGGCATAGTTAAAAGTTTCACGAAGGGTGTCCAAAAATTTCATAGGTAATAAAAATAATTTAATGAATGAGTGCACTTAAATTTTGTAAATCAAACTAAGTAACATTAATGATTATTTTTTGTAATTAAAAATATACCAAAAACTTTAATCAAACACTACATAATATTTAGCTTCAATGTTCATGTTTATCTAATAGGAAGTGAACAGACAAAGAAAAAAAGAGAAAGAAAATTCAGTTTACAATGAAATCACTTTTATGCTTCAAAATTTCACAAACACAAACTAACAATGAGATATGAAAATTAGAGAGTACAATAAAACGAGTTATAAAGAAATTATGTATGAGGCTTTTTCACTTTTAATATCTTTATAGAAAAAAATATATAATTTGCTTATTAACTTTAAATTAAATAATTACTTTTAAATTTTATTTAAATTTTTAATAAAAAAAAAAAATCAAAAGTCAAATGATTAAAAATTCAATTGACTACTAATTTTTTATTTTTTCCTTTAAATTTTTAAGTTGTAGGTCTCTAATTTAAGATTACTTTAATAGATAATATTATTTTTGAATTATTTTAAAAATAACATATTTATTAACTGTGATAAAGAAATTAATTAGGAGCTCTTTTGAAAATGTAAATAAAAAGTGCAATCAGGGGAATCGAATCCGCGCACAGTAGGTTGCAAAGGACTCGGCTCCAGCTAAACAACTAAAACTATTGGGCTAAGAAACTTGATTGTTTCAAATGTGTCCAAAATATCTTATTTATGTAATTTTCTAACGAAGGGTGTCTGGTTGGATACCCTTAGCCTAGTGTAGCTACGCCCCTGCTTTGCATCCACTTTTTTCTCTTCCATCACTCTCAAAAATGTTTTGACTTTTTTTCACACAGCCTAACCCAAATTACAATGTAAAAACTAAATGCAATTAGGAAAAAATATTATGAAAGAAAAGCATCTCTCATTAAGGCGAGCAAAAGACCTAAAAAGGAAAAACTTTTTTAAGTCATCGACGGCCCTTCAAAGTTGTCCGCATATTTTACTTAGATATCTCAACTAGGACTATTACCTATTGAACACTTTTATCTATTCAAAATTTGTTCCTATTAGACATTTTTTATAATCAGCAAAAAAAAATGTAAAGTGTATGTGATACACTCTCGATGACATGACAAAATGATTAATGCAAAGACGACATGTGGCAAGTGGGCCTCAAAAATTATTTTTAAATTAAAAAAATTATTTCAAATACATTTTCTACCCATTCTACCCAACCCCACGCTATACCACCCCGTTTCTTCTTCATCTTCTTCCTTTCAACATTTCTTTTCTCAAACCACAAAACTCAGCATCTTATCAAATTACTTACATATTCAAATTTTAAAAGGAATTTTTTTTCATATCTAATATATGAGAGAAAGATGTAGAGAGACGTGTACAAGAGTGATGAAGAAACGGAGTTTATTAACGGATAATCATTTTAAAATCGAAAAGAGAAATCAAAAGACCCAAATTAATTTTATCGAATTCTCTGATATTATTTTCTATAACTTAAATGAGTTTGTATTTTAATTTGAGTGGTGATGTTTGTTTGGAGGTGGCCGGAAATGGAACTGGACGAATGTCAGCTAAATATTTTACTCCAATATTCAAAAATCTTCTTTCTTATTTCTTTTTGCAAATCCAATTAGTTGATTTTTTGGAGAAAAAAAATAGACACAAGATGCAGTTGTCTTTGAAAACCTAAATGAGGTGAAGAAGACGAGGCTTCTTTTTTAGGATTAAAAAATTATTATTTTTAAAAATATTTTAAAATTTGTTTAAAGTTATTTATAATGCCAAGTGTCAATGGAAGAAGAAAAAGAGTGAGTTTTTTTGAAAATAATTAAAATAAAATACAATTCCACATTTCTTTACGTGCCAAAGAAAAGTGAAAAATATTTTTTATGCTATATCAACATTTTGTGTTTAATAGGTACATATTTTGAACATTTTAGGTGTTCAATAGGTATTAGCAGGGGCGGACCCACACCCATGGTTATGGGTGCTCATGCACCCACAATGTTTGGCGTAGATTCGTGTATCGATGTAGAAAATTATAATAAATTTATATTATACTAACCGTGAGCACCCATAGAGACAAATGTGATCTGGGAGTTGTGGTAAAAGGTGACACAATAATCTTTGTGTTTGCCTTGAAGTTCAAGGTTCGATTCCCATCACCCTCACATTATATTTTATTTTATATTCTCTCCCTTTATTTGTATGACTTGTCATTCTTTTACCATTTTTGTCCCAATTCTTTCCATTTTTCTATTTAATCTAGGTTGAATTTGGTTAAAGTAAATTTAGATTGGAATTTGATAAAAGTCGTTTACTTTTCTCTTTTTCTTTTTCTCATTTCTTAAAGTTAATTTTATTGATGAACAAAATATAACATTAACAATATTATTATTTAGAAAATAAGAGAGAATATTAGTTCTCCAATGTTGTCAAAATTTTCACAACACATGGTGATTCTTTTTCTTCTTTTATCTATCATATTTGTGATTAGTTTTACGAATAACGATTTTAACTTTATTGCACCAAAATTATTTAATTACTTATCATAACAAATAAATTAGATTTGCCTTGTTCAAGTATCAAGAAAGTAGTTAAATAACTTTAATTTAGGACCACAAGATTCAAGGACAATTTTGTACATTTGACATAACTTTAATTTAGGACCACAAGATTCAAAAATCTTCTTTATTTTCTTAAACTCTGTGTCAAGTCAAACTAGATCATTCTTTGTGAAACGGAGGGAGTAATATTTATGAAATTATGACATTATTGAGAGAAGATCAAGACAACAAATTAATTTTATATCCCTAGTATTTTTCATATTAGTTGACCACTTTCCTTTTTAATCCGTGGGATTTATGCTTAGCACCGAGAGGATATTGAGATGGAAGCTCTCCCGTAGCTTGAGGCCGGATTTCTAGTAGCGATCTTCTTATCCCATACTTATGTGCCCCATAGGATGATTGTCTTAGATAGACATTAGCTAGTGTATCCACATAACCTAGAATTTCACGGTCTTACCTTGGCAAGTAGGACACCCCTTTTCGGTGTAGGGTAGACACTGGATTCCATGTTAATAGCTCACATGGTCTTAAATGTCGGTTAATGGTAAATCTCCCACAATAATGAACTAAGGTTACTTCTAGAAGTAACTCACAAATGTTTTAAAGATGTTAGCTTGTATTGACCATGTTTTATGACTTATGTTTTCTACTCTTTGATCTTATAGTTTAGCTTGGTCATTACACGTCATGAAAAGTCCTTTTAGCATGATTTCATACTGTTATACATTGCTATTATACTTGGTACATTCCATGTACTAACGCATATGCTTGCCTACATTCTTTCATTAATGTGTCCAACGCCCCTAATTTGCATTTTTGTGGCTAGAGTTCACTATAGTAGTGTTGAAGATTGGTGAGTCCTCATGTTCCAAGGACCAACCTTCTATTTCTTATTGTCTTTACTTTTAAGTTTTGTATGTGATGTACGGGTTATGTCCCGATCACTCTTGATGTATTAGATGACTTTGAGACTATGTTAGACTTCCGCTATATTTTATAAACTCTTATGTTTTGAAATTGTCTTTTTAAATCTGTTGATTTTCTATTTTCTTGTATGATGTATTCTAAGTGGCTTGTATGGGGTCTCTCGGGGTTTCACACGTCATGTTATGCCTAGGGTATACTTTGAATTGTGACATTTTTCAACAGAAATAAGTTATCGGTGAATAGGATTCACGATAAGAGTAATGGATGTCCCGATAAAGTTTCCCGATGTATGACCGGAAAACACGTCTTTGTTTGTTTTTTCCTATTGTCACACTAGATACGCTGAAATCAAAAATGCAGAATAAGAAGTAAGTACCAGCTGATTAGCTGTAATGCCTGAGAATAAGTATGATTTATGCTTACTGTCAAGTTGAATATGGTTTGCAAGGATAAATTTGTGTACATAGAATGATTCTATAATACTGTATCGTATAAAAAAGTGATATTTAAGTAAAATAATGTAATTCACGCATGTCATGACAAGGAGAAATTCCAATGTTCCTTCCAAGGATTACGGGGAACTCTTTACCCTTTTCCATTTTAGCTTCCAATTTAGTTTCTTCAATTTCTCCTTAGTCACTCATAAAGTGAGCAGAAATTAGTTTCTTCTGAAAGAAGGACGAATACAATACCATTTTTTCTCGAATCTATCGTAAGATGGTAAAAAAAAATTAAAAACGTAAATAACAATGTATAATACGGAAGATTCTACTAACTGATCATCAACAACAGTAACCTCACGGCATCTATTTTGACTGCGGTCTGCATATTTTGAAGGGCTACAACGGAGAACAACTCCTACAATATCTAATAATAAGTAATAAAGAAATATGAGTTATTTACACGTGGGTATATAAATTTTCAGCTAACTGATGGTTGGTAGGAGGGATACACCAATTTATGCAGCAGTCCTGAAGTCATTTGAGTAATACTGGCAAAAGTTATTGTCAACAATTCTGTAATCTAGAAGAAAGAATTATGCAATCAAGCAATCAAGAGGATCTGTTCATTGAGAGTTTCTGAGAAGCTACCGAAAATACATTGTGCATTCTATTTAATCTCACTAATCATCTAGCATTTTATAGATGTCTAACAGACTAACAATCTAACTCACACGTCACCCATGTGACTCTTCTAACAACCTTCTAATAGCTTCCTAACAGTGTTAACCACCTCTAACAGACACTTAACAGTGTTACACGTTTTAAGTAACTAACTCAGCAACTAACTCTTTCAATAGTTATGGTATTTAGCAGATAGTGGTTTCTCAAGCTCGTCATTTGATTTGACATGTTCAACTAAAATTTCTTTATCAAGTGGACAATAAAATTTATGTATTAATCTTTCATACGAAGATAGTGAAACTTTCACTCTAGCAACGGAGATTAGATATGTATCCAACAGTATAAACTTCTCTACATAATACTCAATATCACCACCATATGCAGCTGCCTTGATTTGTTGCTCCTGTAAAGTCAGAGAATTTTGTGAGATACAGATAAAAAATATATTTATGATTAAAGGATGAGATGTGATAATAATAAGTGAGAGTATTTGTTCTTATTCCAAAATCAGATTTTGAAATATAATTTTCTTCTCCAAACTATGTCATGGTCGACTCATGTCCATAATTTGGACTTTGCAAGTTCAATTGGGAGTGTTAGTTGTCATTACTTCAATATTGAATCTTAGTGACATATGTCTTTATCTTCACAATAATATGGGACAGAAGAATCAGGAGCCACAAGAGTTAGAGTTCTTTTGAATTTGTAAACTCTTGCTCGCTAATAGTAAGGCACACATGTAAGATTAAGTACTGTAAATTTTTGAATTAGATATATAATTGGAGATAATTCTTATGGAGATTTAGTACAAAAAAATTTCAGTGTTGACTTTTAAAATGTAGAATTTGTATGTGTTTACCGTTAAAGAAAGGGAGAAAGTTCGTTACAATATATCATCAAACACCTTTTGTACAATACAAAGCACATACAATAATAGTACTAACATGCAATAGAAGCTAACAAATCCAAAAATTAAAGTGAGAGAAAAAGACAAAAAAAATATTAGTACTGCATTTCTTTATAGAAGTTGAAACATCAAAGAAGAAACAACAAAGAAGTGTGAAAGAAACTTTTTTCAAAATCAGTGGAGCTAACAAAAGGGAAGACAAAACTATTTTATTACTATATTTCTTCACAAAAGCAGAATCAAGAAAGAACTGCATAAAAAGTAAATAAAAGGACCTAAAAGTCACAAATCTATGAAAGCAATAAAGGTCAAACCCAAAACCCACGAATTTAAAGCTTGAAGGAGATGAGCTGCAGAAGTATAAAACTGATGGAGATCAGTAAGAGTTGAGAGAATGAGTGATGGTTCCATTTTTGATTTGAGTATATGTAAAGGCAATAACTAAAACTTACACGCAGATGTAAAACCTTTCACGTGCTCAACAACCAATAAAATAGGGCCAGAAAGAGCCCCACATTAGAGGGGATCAGTTGTACCTTTTTTATATAAAGGTACAAACACCTAATGCAAAAGGTACAAACACTTAGGGGTCGTTTGGTAAATTGTATTAGGAAAAATAATGCATGTATTAGCCTTGTGTATTACTAGTACCTTGTTTGATACTTTTTTTCAACCTATGTATAACTAATGCTTGCATTAGTTATACACTCTATTGTGTATTAAGGTGTGCATTGCTAATATCATGAATTTCTAGGTATTAGCAATGCAATGGTTTTAATGCATGCATTAATATGATAAAAGACCCAATTACCCCTCAAAACCTTTTTACATCTTTTCCACCATAAAAGTTAAGTGTATCTTTGTAAATAATTTTTTTAATGCAATACATACTATTTTTAATGTATCAAACCAAACAATGCATTAAAATAATCTATGTATAATTAATGCAAGCATAACTAATACATGCATTGCTAATTCAACCATTAATAATACACTCTATTTAGCATTATTCTTATACACTCTACCAAACGACCCCTTAATGTCATGATAGTCTTAGTATTAGTTAGACTATTACAAGTCATTACGGACACTTGTTTAGTAGTAATGTGTCCTTCCATATCTTCAGCTATATAAGTCATTATGAAGAGTGCATGTCTATACAAGTGTTTATGGATGCTTTTTATTTTTGAATTTCATGAAAATTGTGTTAAATCTTATGTAATTATTTATGAAGATTATTGATGCTCTTTCCATTATATTTTCTTGTTAGAGAATATTTGATGGATATAAGTATTTATGAAATTATGACATTGTTGAGAGAAGAACAAGAGAACAAATTAGTTTTATACTCTAATACCTTTCATATTAGTTGTCCACTTTTTCTTTTACACGTCCTTTAAAGAATTATAAATAAAAATAAAAATTAATTGACAAGTAATTTTAACTAACTATTTTTAGTAATATAAATAGAACAAATAATACAAAATGTTTAAAATAAGATGAATTCGAGAAGAAATATTAAATTTCACACCCGTGAATAAAAATTTAAAATAAGAAAAACAAAATTTAAAATAATTATAGAGAAAAGACATAAAATGACACATCAAGTTGTCCCAAATTTTAAAAAGTACATCTTAACTATTCAGGTGTCCTATTACCTCACAAAAATATTAAATATCTTTGTAAATAGACCATTTTGACCAATTTTCTCTCTCTGTTTGTGAACACGCCGATGACAACACGTGAAGGTATCATTTTGCTTCTAAAAACCAATTAAAAAGCATCACGTTTCAATTGTTTTCTCTATTAATTAATTAATTCATTTTAAATACACCATCTTCCCCAAAATTTCAAGAGAGCCTCTGGTTGAAGGTTTTAAAAAAAAATCAACACCCTCTCTAATGAAATCAGCTAAAAAAGATGAGAATTTAATTTAATTTTCAATCCAAAAAATTAATTAGAAGTCGTTTTGTAACAAAGTTGGAGAAGCAGTAATGAAAGAAGAAGAACCAGTTGGGTAGCTATGGTGACAAGAAAAGTTGTTCCCACAGAGGGAGAAAGGGAAAGAGCTGTCGTTGTTGTATATAGCATGAGCAATAGCTACAGATTTTCGAGTCAATTTAATCAATCTAAGGAGTAAAATTGTGAAATGGATTGATGAATTTGAGTTAGAATTTTGTGGGTTATTGAATAAAGATTGGAACTTTGAAGAAGATTTTTTTTTTTTGAAACGATTCGGATCGGGTTAACCCCCTTTTTAAATTGAATTAATTAATTATAAGGGGTGAGAATCACACGCTTGTTCATAGATGTGAAAATGGGTCAAATGCTTTATTTATAAAGGTATTTAATACTTTTGTGAGGTAATAGAAAATCCGCATAATTAAGATATCTTTTTAAAAATTCGGGACAACTTCAGGTGTTACTTTATGTCTTTTCTCATAATTATAATAGGAAATAGTAGAAAAAATGAACCAAAAAGAAAAAAAGTTAATAAGGAAGACAAAGGAATTTTGGCCCATTATGGGATCCAATAATCTACTTGGCAAAATACGAGAGAACTTCATACAAATAGTCTGCCACATATTCTCTTCGTCCCAATTTAGTGACATATTTCGAATTTCGAGATTCTAACCAGTTTATTCTTAATCGTAAAATTTTCATATATCTTTAAGTATTTTGAATTGTCAATTAATGTGACTTATAGTACTTTTACGTAGTTTACAAATATACAAATTTTATTTTAAAATAATTGAATATTCCATGAGCAAATTCTCAGTCAAACTTACATTATTTGAGTCTCGAAAAATAAAATGTATCACATAAATTGGGACGAGGGAGTAATACTTTCTACCTAACACATACTCCCTGCGTCCCATTTAATGTGACATCCTTTCCTTTTTAGTCCGTCTAAAAACGAATATCATCTTACTATAATTAAAAATAATTTAACTTTAAAATTCCCTTTTTACCCTTGATGAAATGTTTACAATCACACAAATATTTTAAAATTATTTTCGACTAGAAATTTTAATTTTTTTAAAACACCATATCAAGTTAAATTGTACCACATAAAATAATAAAATTTCTGGTCCTAATACAAATATGAATTGAAGAGGACAAAGGTGTAATTTTAGTTGTATAGAGTCAATCATAGCCTACAAAGAAGTGGGTGCTAGGAGATTTCCATTAGTGTGGAAAAATAATAAAAAAAGTAGGAAGTGGATGGTGGTCCCCATGTTATTTCCTGGACCCGTTGGGTAGGCCATTCATTCCGGAGGAGGGAAACTAAAAAGCTTAAATACCTATTCTTTCTCCTCTTATTTTCCACAAATACATACATCACAGAGAGGAGAGGATAAAGAAAATCTCATTTTGGCAACTAAAGTTGTCCAGGTACCTTTTTATATTCTCATTTTCGATTTTTGTTGCTTCTTTTCATTCTCAAAATTCATGAATCTCAGGTTTACAATGTGATGTATTTTTGTAAATCACCTATTGATTTTTTTATTCAATAGCTATGGATCTATGGGGCTGAGTGCTTCTATCCATGCTTTATCATCATTTTTATAAACATACCTGTACCCTCTAGGCTCAAATATTTAAGACAAATATAGTGATTTCAATGTGGATGGAACAAGATATAGTGAGTCACTGTGTAGGGTGGCGGATCCAGAATTTTCAACAAGGGATTTTGAGAATAGTGTCTAGGATTTGAGCTTGGAAGTTTTTGAACCACTCAGCCAACCTCTGATCGAGGTTCAAAATCAATATATAGATATAAAAATTCATAAAAATACTTTTTATATATACAATGTAATTTTTGTCGAGCCTGTTTGATTATGTTTGTATGATTTGAGATCTGCTTATTGCAGAATTGGTGAATATTGTTTTGAGCATGAGTTGAACTTTTTTGCCCTGTTTTAGCTTGTGAAAAGTTGCAAGTGGAGGGAATGTTGAGTATGTGAACAAGTGGTCCAGATTTTGCTTAATTTTTTTTTTGTTCCTACTCTATTTTTGCTATTACATACATCTTGAAGCACATAACTGCCTGAGTGATACAGATCCAATCACGGGTTAGCGGTTTTTAAAGTCACTCAATTTTGAAAATTTATTCATCAAAGTTATTAAATTTTATTTTGTATTAATAAAATTATTCAATTTAAGTTTTTGTATTAATTATATCACTCAGCTAAATATATCATTAAAAAAAATATGACATGACAAATAAAATTTAAGTTTTATAGTTGGGAGTTCTTATTACTAGTAGTTTTGTAGAGCTCAGGTTTTTAAAATTCATTTGTTTTGAAGTTAAATAAAGTTTATCACTCTATTTTTCAATAAATTGTTTGCTGCTATAATTATTGAGTTTATGGCTTATAATATATATATATATATTCTTTTTAAAAAAAAGGATAATAAAGGATAACATGTATATGTATTTGCCTCATAAAAATATAATGATATTAAAAACTAATAAAAGCAAATATTTGTTATTGGAGATTGAATATTTGTCATTGGAGATTGAAGATTAATTAATTGGGAGGACATGGCTTTGTGCAGTAGCATTTGGAGTTACTATTCACTCCAAATTGAAAGCCCTCATTTCTACAGGCAGTTGCACATTTTGAATGTTCTACACATGGTCTTTTGAATGTATGGCTTGATTCTTGACAAATATTGACCTTTGAATTTACGGGTCGCCAATATTAGAATAATACTAAATAGAGTATAGTAATATTATAATTATTTTTTATCTATTATTTGGTTCAATATATTAAGGATAGTATTGTCACTTATCAAACTAGTAAGTGATAGTTTAGGTATAAAACTCACACTCTTAATAATTTAGGTATGAAACTAAAAAAAAAAAGAATAACTTAGCTGTGTTTTTGACACTTATCTCTCTATATATAATAGATTTTCTAATGCCAACCTATTAAATGTTTTGTTAGGTTAATCTAATTGGAGCAAATCTCTGTTTTATTTGTTTAGCAATTAGGACATCTCAGATCTTGTTCAGTCACGTGATGGCAGTATTAGTGTGTAGATCTAGTTAACTAAGAGGCACTTGTTATTGTTAAGTGCAAATTGCAGTGTTATGTGAACATGGGCTGCTCGTTGCAATATTATGTTTTTATGTATTATTAATAAATATAATAACACTCCATTCGTCTTAATTTATGTGACATTTTTTAGATTTCGAAATTTAAACAAGTCTATTTTTTATCATAAATTTTTCATATATCTTTTAAATATTTTGAATTGTAAATTATTGTGACTTATAGAACTTCTTATGTAGTTTATAAATATATAAATTTCATTAAAAAAATTTGAAGATTTCATTGTGCAAATTTTTGATCAAACATAAACTATTTGATTTGGAAAAAATGATAAGTGTCGCATAAATTAAGACATATATTTATGGGCATATATGTGTATTGAATTTCTTGCATTAAATGAAGCACTTACATTAAAAATTTGGCTGATTCTGCTCCCCAGTTATGTGGTCCATCACTCTTTTAATTTTTTCAGTCTTTCTTAGCTTATTCTACCTAGATTATGTGGTCCATCACACTATTTAATCTTTAATTTTCACTCTTGCTTAAGCTTTGTTAATTACCATCCACGTAGGTTCTTTATAATGTAGTAATTAATATCTCTCTAAGTACATATTAAGGAGCTTGTTTGGTAGAGTGTATTAAAAGAACTAATACATGCATTAACTTTATGTATTAGTAGTACCTTGTTTGGTACATTTTTTCAACATATGCATTAGTTATACACTCTATTGTGTATTGAAGAGTGTATTACTACTAATACATGAAATTTGTGGTACTCCCTCCATTTCAAATTAATTGAATTATTGAGACATTTTTTATTTTTCAAATTAGCTTAATTATTCAATTTTCGAAACTATTTTTAGAATGTTTTTTCAATTTTACCCTTCATTAGTTAGTATTGGAATTAGTTATTAATTAATTTAGTTATTTTAATCATAAATTTGACAATAATTAATAAGGGTAAAAACAAAAAGTTATGTCTAATTTATGTCTTAATCTTTTTTTCTCAAAGAATGTGAAACACTTCAACAATTCAATTAATTTGAAATGGAGGGAGTAGTAGTAATGCAAAAGGATTTAATACATGCATTAACATGATTAAAGACCTAATTGTTCCTCAAAATCTTTTTTATATCTTTTCTATTATATTTGTGGAGGGTATCTTTGTAAATTGATATTTTTAAAAAAAATTTATGCAATGCATGCTAATACACCAAATAAGAAATAATGCACATTACTAATACACTAGAAATATTCAAAAGAATAATAGTAAAAAATAATTTTTACTTTTTATCCTTAAATTTTTTTTCCCAAAGAATATCATACATATAGACTAGTGGAAGTAGTTGAGAGGTGGGCTAGTTGTTGATTCTTTAATGATCTACAAAAGTAGTTAAACTTCAACTATATAGAAAAAAAGTCCAGATTAATAGTTGCCTAATATTCTTGAAGTGTCTATTGAAAATAAATAATAAAAAATATTATAAGAACTACCTTTTATTAAAATAATAAAAATGCTACTACTAGATGAAATATAAAATCAATAACCTAAATATTTCTTTAACACAATTAATCATATGGTTCAACCATAGATTTTAATTTAATAAAATAAGGCTCTTATTTAAGTATATACTTCAAGAAAATTAGAAGCGTATTAAAATTTGATTTTGTTTTCTCTAGAGTTGAAGTTTAACTATTTTAGAAGACTATTGAAGTAAGTCATCTGTGATTTTACGTGAAAAACTATGTGATGAAAAATTAAGAACTATAATAGAAATATTTCTTTAGCACGATTTATAATACGACTCTACCATATATTTTAATTTAATAAAATGTGGCTCTTATAAAAAATTTATTATTTATTTTTAGTATATACTTTAATAAATTTAGATAATTATTAAATCTTATTTTTTTTCTCAAGAGTTGAAGTTTAATTACTTTAGAAGACCATTAAGTAGAATAAATATGTGATGAAAGAATAATAAGAAAATCATATCTAAGAGTGTAAATGTATCCATTTATTTTAAGGAAAAAATTAAATTGACTCTTGCATTTTGAGAAAGTGGTTAAATTTACTTCAATTCTTTGTTTGTAGTTTGACCCTTTATCTCCGTTAGGACAAGGGGCATATATGAATAAAAATAACTACAAGGGACCACCAAGGGTTGTGGAGAATGGCCGAGTGATAAGTACTCCATCATCCTTAATTAAAAAGTCTCGGGTTTGAGTCCCTTGGGTACGTAGTCGTCTATGATATGGAGTGATTTACCCCTCAATGTGCTAGTGTGAATCCGAATTTAGTCGGACTCCAATGTGGGTACGAACACAGTTTGGGAAACCAAAAAAAAATTTCCAATGTCCCGATGCGAGACCGGTAAAACAGCAATACTCGGGTGCAGATCAAGAGGTTGGATCCTCTATGATTTAAATTTTAAGATTCAGGGATACAGGTCCATGTATGGATATGGATGCGGAAATTCGACTAAAGATAATTCAAATATCTAAAAATAAATTATAAAACCTAAATAATGAGATATTATGTGGAAAACTTGAGGAGAAAATATTGATAAAGAGGAGAATCCTGGAAGGAGATAACAAGAAAGAGAGTAACAATATAAATTTATATATACAAGGTATTTTATTTTCTTCAATTTCACATTAATTTTTATTTTGATTATAAAAATCATTGAATATGTTCTCGAATTTGGTCAAAGTGACCCAACACAAAGTACCCAAAACGGGTTGACCAGATCCCACACCCACATTGTGTCTATACGGATGTGGCACTGAAAGTGAAGAGTCCGAACAACTTAGCCGGACATGGGTTAAACCAAGAAAGTTTTGATCCTATTAATGCAGGCTTGCAAATGCCATGTGTTTTGTATTTGAAGTTCAAAGTAGTGAATATTAAATTAAATACCGGCTGAACCATTCTGGATTGCTAATCTTGAATTTGACGGCAACTTGATTATATTAAGGAATACTTAATACACAAAGTCAAAAAAGCAGTCTTAGGAGAATTATCTTAACCAGTTTTTTGCTCTCTTTATTGTGTATATATATATATGCTTGCTGCTTGTCTCTTTCCTTATTGTCCATGCACATAGTCGGCTTTGTAGTTTTGAATGAATCAACTTTCAAGGTCAGCCATGCCTTTTAGTTTTTTACCTTTTGGGTTTGAGGTGCAGGTGAGGGCTTAGTTTTAACAACTTTCGTTTTATTTAGATGCAACTTTTTGCAACTAGGTATCTTTAAGGAGTTGGAGATATTAATTTAGAGGTATATACCAATCTCTTTATAATCTTCAATTGATATTGCATACTGTTATTGGGAGGTACTATCTCTTATATCTTCAATTTATATGCATACTGCTTGTTAAGTTCAAATTACCCTCTTTCTCAGATTTTTTTCATTTGGGATGTATGATGTTATCTTCCTTACAAAAAATAAAGTTTTGGTACCACAAGACTTTTGGCGTCTTTAATTAGAAGTTCATGCCCTGTTGTTATATTCTGATATCTATTATTCAAATTTTGAAAACATCAAGAGTTTGTTATAATGCAGGTTACTGAACAATGGGTGCAGGAGGTCGAATGTCCACTCCTTCTGAGGGCAACAAGTCTCAGTCTGATGTCCTCCAAAGAGTTCCTCATTCTAAACCACCCTTCACAGTGGGTGACGTCAAGAAAGCCATCCCACCCCATTGTTTCAAGCGATCTGTCCTACACTCTTTCTCCTTCGTTCTTTATGACCTCGTAATAGCCTTTCTCCTTTACTATGTTGCAACTAACTATTTCCATCTCCTCCCTTACAATTTATCCTACGTAGCCTGGCCGCTTTACTGGATCTGCCAAGGCTGTAATCTAACAGGAGTTTGGGTCATAGCACATGAATGTGGTCATCATGCCTTCAGTGACTATCAATGGCTTGATGACACTGTTGGCCTTGTCCTACACTCATCTCTACTTGTTCCCTATTTCTCTTGGAAATATAGTCATCGTCGCCATCATTCCAATACAGGTTCAATGGATCGTGATGAAGTATTTGTACCAAAGTTGAAGTCGAGTATGAAATGGTTCTCTACTTATCTCAACAACCCACCAGGAAGAATCCTGATACTTGTTGTCCAGCTCACTCTAGGCTGGCCTTTATACCTGATGTTTAATGTTTCAGGGAGACCTTATGATCGGTTTGCTTGCCATTTTGATCCCAATAGCCCTATCTACACAGATCGTGAACGCCTTCAGATCTTTGTATCTGATGCTGGTATATTTGCTGTACTCTATGTACTTTACACTCTTGTGGCAGCAAAAGGACTTGCCTGGGTTGTCTGTGTTTATGGATGTCCATTACTCATCGTGAATGGATTCCTCGTATTGATCACATATTTGCAGCACACACACCCTTCATTGCCTCATTATGACACATCGGAATGGGACTGGTTGAGGGGTGCTCTTGCTACAGTTGACAGAGACTACGGAATTCTCAACAAGGTATTCCATAACATCACAGACACTCATGTAGCACACCATCTGTTTTCAACCATGCCACATTATCATGCAATGGAAGCTACAAAGGCTATAAAACCAATATTAGGTGACTATTATCAATTTGATGGGACATCAATTTGGAAGGCCATGTATAGAGAAGCTAAAGAGTGTGTTTATGTCGAGCCAGATGAAGGTGACCAAAACAAGGGTGTCTTTTGGTATAAAAACAAGCTTCATTAGACTTTGCTACTAGACCATGAGCAAGGCTGGTAAGTTTAAGTCCCCAGCTAGAAGGGATTTGCTTCCATTTTCTTGAAATTTAGGCTTGTTTTGATCGAAAGTGGATTCCAGTTTTCGTTTAAGTAATTTTGTTATTTCACTGATTTTAGACAACTGTGAATGCTGCTTTATTTTCCCAAGTCACAATGTTTTGTGTAAAGGGAAATATGCCTAACATATATTTCAAGACACCATTTAAGTTCAATGACTATAATTCATACTTTATCTTCCACAATATTCAAATCCTCTCAGCAACGGAAAAAAAGGGAGTAGATTTGACTTGGCACAACCTAACGATACATCCAATACCAATGATCTGTGCCTAGAATGTGTTGCTAGATCTCTGCTCTAGAAAGCTATACAGGCAACGGCGAACGCGCTTTGACCCTGGGCGCGCGGAAGCCTGTGTGTGAACAAACACCGGCCGGCTTCTTGCCGGTGTGTGTTAGTGAAGCTAATAGTTCGAAGTAAATGATGAGTGTTCGCCCTTGGTCTATGCGGAACACCATAAAAGTTAAAAAAGACTAGTCTGAAATAAAAGTGCAAGCATATGGAACCACATATAGATAATGTTGTTCAAAAGAAGAGAATAGATTTGAAAGTAACATAAATAACAAATTACTTTTGAAAAACAGTTAAGTTCCGTTAGGGAAATGAATTACCAATCTCAAAAAAATAACACTACTGAAAATTAGTACCCTTTTAGTCCAATATAAATCAATTGTTTAGTTATTGTGCCCTATTTTTCTTGTGAAAGACAGATCATTGATGCAATAACTTTTTTTAGGTTAAAAGAGAATGGAAGAGTTGCCACATAACAAATAAAGCTGCGTTAGGAAACCATTCCAATATATTTGTGAATTATGTGGGAGAATTATGTGAGAAATAAAAGTCATTAATTATTAACTAAAACGGCTAGGTGATAGATAATTCAAAATTTTATTTAAGACAAGTAAATCAAATATGCAAGGTTGATTATTAATTTAATTAACACAAGTTTAGATGTTAGGATAATTGAACAAACTAACTAATTAAATAATTAAAATGAAAACTTTGGGCAATGGTACTTTCAGAAACGCGTTGACTTAATTTAAAAATTAAGAATTCAACCGGGTAATTTCTTTTACTTTCCGCTAATTATTCATTTATAATTAAAAATTAAAAATCAACATGTCTCATCGAAATCGAACATTGAATTTGATAGAGAAAATGAATATAACTTTAACAATTGAATTTATGTGAAGATTGTAAAAGATAAGTAAAAAAGTTAAAGGATATGAAACATGGAAAGGAAAATATTATAACTCGAAAAAGTTGATTAAATTGTTTTTGGTGAAAGTGAAGAAACCTGTATCACCAATTCGATATAAGAACCTGGTTCTTGTAGTACTTTAACATAACTTCGTAACACAATAACAAAATTTTATTGGGGAAATCCTCCTTACTCAAGGAAAGAAAAATCATGACCTACATCGTCTAGGATTTTCAACAACTTCTCACTAACTTCAAAGAGCGGCTTCATGTTACAACTCTATAATCTAAGGGACTAACTCTAGTACCTCAACTCCAACGATTCAATATAACTGTTATATTTACTCTCCAAGAAGTCACAACAACTTCTTGTTACAACTCTCACAGACTCACTTTCAAACTTAGAATTATTACAACTCAATAATGATTCCAAGTTACTTTAAAAATAAACTTATTTAGAATGAAAACCTGACTCTAGTTCTTCTTTCTTCTGTCATTGTACGCTCCTTTTGCCACTTCTTGCCTTTTGCTAAAAACAACGATATTCATTGTGTGCAAAATCTAAAGTTTCATTATTCAACTTTCTCCTTTTATAGTCATCCTGTTTTGCGTGTCCAGAAAACCCTAATTGAGTCCGAAAGTGGCTCTTCAATAGGTCGGCTACTCCTTATATAGAACCTTACGTGGATTCTAATTTATTCTCACGCGACTTAACTTTGATAATCATTTTTAGAATCTGATCTGCATTGTCAATCATCAAAAACTGTTTTTGTTGAATATTGACTTGTCATCAGAAAGTATGACATTTCTATTTAGGATCGATTCTGCATATAAATATTGGATTATATTTGCTACAACCTTTTATCATTTTCAGGACAAATTTTGGGTGTGTATATATATATATATATAAAAAATTTCATGCAATACTAAGAGCTAATTCGTTGTTAGCAGTAAAAATTACTAAACGTTTGAATTTTCTTGAACAAATTAAACTAATCATGGATATGCGCTCCTTAAACTCACCCAATCGGTGTTCTAATTTGGTGATTAATTCATGTGAATAATGAGATACTTTTTTTAATGATTTTCTTTATCCCAATCAAAAAAAATTATTACATAGGCAATAGGGGAAGAGGAAATTGGGGAGGGGATAATTACAAGGTGGAGAATAGCTAGGACCTTCACCAACAAGGTGGAAGTTCACATACCCAACTAATTGGGTATTATCAAAATTTCAAGAAATTTTATTGTTAACAAGAAGTAAATCCATACTTGGATATAGATGAAAGGATGCCAACTGCCCCGTTGATAGAAGATGATCAATACATCACATTTTCAAAACATCATTCAGGCTTATACAAAAAAGCTAGTAAATTAGAATGTAATGTTGATATTCGAATAATGTTATTTTCCTCAAACAATTTGAAATTATCGGTTGATTTTCAAAATGTAATATATGTAATGCTAAATAAAAGTACTCATCTTATTGACTTAAAACAAAGTGAGCAAGATCAACAACAATGTTAAGAATTTTGAAACAAGCGATAATAAAATGAGTACTTTCACTTACTATTATATCAAGATTCAAAAAATTGATCAATAACTACTTATAAATAATACCATTTGATGAAATTAACATTATTCCATCATAAACATCAAATTCACTAGCCTTTTGTATAAGCATGAACAAGTTTTGAAATGTGACATATTAACACCTTCATTTATATAAAGTATAGATCAATATTTTCGAAGAAAGGATGTTTATAAGAAATGAAATATCAAGATTATTTGTAAGCATCACAAATTTTTTTTTTACGAAGCATTAACTTTTTAACCTAATATTGTAATTAAATCAAATCTTTTTCATGAAAAAAATTTATAGAAGCAAAATAAAACTGATATGATATTTGTAATGAGATATGAACTTTAAATTTGAATAGGTAAATTATTGATGAACTTACCTAATGCTAGGTTAGCGTTTGACCATATATTTTCAAATATTTTGAGAAAATTATTTATTGGTAAAATTTTGCCATGTGTTTGACCACAAACTTTTAGATCTTTTTGGCAATTCATTTAAGGGTGAAGTTTTGCCATGTGTTTGACTACAAATTTACAAATATTTTTGGCAACTCATTATTGGGTGAAGTTTTGTCATGCATTTGGCCACAAATTTTTTTGGGAGATATATTTGACTTTTTTTTGTAAAAAAAAGGAAAAATACATAAAAAACCCCCTGAACTTGACACGCAAACTTACTTTAGTACTTAAACTACACGGGTATTTATATACTCCCTTAACATCTTTTAAGTGATTTTTTTCAACCCTCCCATCACCAGCCCAATTGAAGGCTGAGTATTGTTGAGTGACACACGTTTTCATTCGTCCACGTGTACATTAACAAAATTCCTAATTAATTGCTTAAATCTCCATAATAATTATTTTTTTAAAATATTGAGCTAAAAATTAAACCCATCAATGAATTTACTCCCCAATATACAAACTATAATTCAAATTTCAATTGCATTTTTCAGTTTAGTTATACGATACCACCTTCCTCAAAAATTGAAAAAATTATTTGCATAAAAATGAAATATTATTAATGAATTGGGCAAAATCTCCATAGTTAATCTTTTTCCAACAATATCTTCGATTTTTTTTAATGGAAGTCAACGTCATTCCGATAACGCTTTAAACTGATAGATCTAATAATTTTCTTTGATGTAAAAAATGGTGGGTGAATCAAACACCAAAAAATTTGTAAAAAAAAAGAAAGAAACGATTAAAAATAGAAAAGAAAAGAAGAAGAAGAAATAGTGGAAGAAGTTATATTGAGTAAATGTTTACTTGAACTAAATGAAAAGAATAAAAAAGAGAAAGAGTTATGAGAAGAGAAAAAAAAATGAAGAAGAAGATGCAGAAAAAGAACAAAAATGGAAAAAAAAAAATGAAGAAGAAGATGCAAAAAAAGAAATATAGAGAGAAAAGTTAATTCAAAATAAAATATTTAAAAATTAGTAAAATAAGTTATTAAGAATTTTACCCAATAAAAAGATGACATGTGTTAGTTTTTTGGTGTTTTTTCCTTTCTCACGCGCTTATGAAAAGTTGGTGATACAAATTTTGCCACGTCATTCTTTAAGGGGTAATTAAATTCAATTCAAATTAAATTAGGGGTGGTAAAGAAACATTTGTATAGTTTAAGTGCTAAAGTAAGTTGTGCGGACAAGTTCAGGGGGGATTTTATGTCTTCTCCCTAAAAAAAAATATGTTTTATACCTATAAGTTCTAAGAATTTATTAAAAAGGCAAAATGGTCTGGTGGACCCTTGTACTTGTATGTGTTTGTATTGTGAACCCTTCTACTTGTCTATTTGTCATCTGAACCCCTGAACTTATTGAAACACAATATTTTAAACACTATTTCTGACTTGGCATCCTATGTGGCATCTAATACCAGAGTGCGTGTAAAACACACCTATTAGGAGCGTGAGACCCTTGAAAAAAGGGTCTAAAAGTCACATTAGGACTTTGTAAAGCCATCATCTTCCTATTTGCATCTAACACCATTGTTGGATAGAATTTGAGGTTTTCTTGGCCTCTTTTCCGATCTTTTTCCCAAAAATTTCTTCTCTATCGTTTCTTGTTATTATACGACTCTTTTTTTTTTTTTTTATGAAAAACGCCATGGAAGGCATACAACTACTACCAAAGCATCTTACACTAACATTAGGCACAAAAATGCAAAATCCCCAAAAAATTTCAACAAAATCAATGTAATTGATTAAAACCCCAAAACCAAACAAAGACACAAATAGATCAAATCCAAACTAAACAACAAATAAATTCGAAAATAAATTGAAAAACCTACCAAGATAAGTTGAAAATCAAACAAAAAAAACTCAATAATTTTTTACATTGACCCCTTGTTTTAGTTCCAAACCAAACCCAAACTTATTGCCTTCTTCTTGTCCTCCTCACCTTCTCCGACCAAACTGCCTTCGTTCTCACCATTTCCGACAAGCTTCAACCAACAACTATAAATGAGAACCAACAACAACAACAACAA
>NW_006239034.1:1661933-1669707 GCF_000226075.1 Solanum tuberosum
TCATAAGTTTGTATTGTCATTTTATAATGAAAATGTTTCGTGAAAAGTAATGACAACGAACATAAATAATATGAGTTCGAAAAAAGAAGAAGAAAACAAAATGAAAATAACATTTGTTTGTGTACGAAAAAGTACTATTACTACTTGTAATTGGAAGTGACTTCGGAGAGTAAGCTCGGATAAAAAATTGTATAAAATATGTATATAACGGTATAAATTTTGTACAACAATCTAGGAATGAAATTTAGTCTAAAATTATAAATGTTGGGTGTTTTATAAAATATAAAGGTTTTGGATAATTTTTGAATTTTTTAAAAATTCGCGAATACAAAAATCTGTCTCAAATTCTATTTTTTTTCTAAAACTTGGAAACTTGGGATAACCAATTATATGACCAAACACTATTTACCAATTTTTTCGAAATTTTTCCCAAACATAATTTTCTTACTTTTGGATTACTAGTTTATGATTAGAAAATGAAAATGTAATTGGAAGGAACATTAATTAAAATATAAATATCTTCAAACATTATTTATAGCAACCAAATCAAAGTCTCAACTTGTCTTTGATTAAAGGTATCCCATGAGATTAAAGGTTTATTAAATTAAATATTCCTCTAATATAATCTAATTTCTGAATACATCTCTTGTATTTTAAAATATAAACACTTACACCATTTATATTATGAAAATATCATACACTTATACTCTCTATGAGTTAAAGCCATGACTAAATATATTAGTAAACGATTGAGTAAAATTATTAATGACACAAATTAGTTAATAGAATATTTCAATTATTATTAGTAATTTTCTCGCACTTAAATCGTACAAGTTATTTTATTTTTATTTAGTTATAATATTTTATTATATAATATTTAAAGGTTTGACCTAGTTATTAATAAAGTGGTTGAAAATCACGACATCTATGATTTTTCTCATCTTCCCATTGTGAATAGAGTTATCTAGTATTTATTACTGGTATAAGGTAACATATATTTAGTGAAATTAGTTAAGATACACATAAAATTGACTTGGTCACCACAATTATCACAAAATATATATATTAATAAAATATTCAAGGGTGTGACCTAGGGATAAAATAAAGTGGGTTAAAAATCACGAGATCTGTTGAAATAAAATTTGAGTTCGATTTTAAAGTTTAACATTAACAATACTATATTTATTAAAAGACAAGTGGAAGAATGGAATTATGAATATAAGCACACAAATATATATTTATATACAAATACACCTAATTCATTTTGAAAACTTTGGGCAATTGTACTTTCAAAAACGCGTTGGCTTAAAATTGAGAATTCAACAGGGTAATTTCTTTTACTTTCCGCTAATTATTCATTTATAATTATTAATTAAAAATCAACATGTCTCATACAAATCGAACATTGAATTTGATAGAGAAAAATGAATATAACTTTTAAACAAATTGAATTTATGTGAAGATTGAAAAAGATAGTAAAAAAGCTTAAAGGATATGAAACATGGAAAGTAAAATATTATAACTCAAAAATGTTGATTAAATTGTTTTTGGTGAAAGTGAAGAAATCTGTATCACCAATTCGATATAAGAACCTGGTTCTTGTAGTACTTCAACATAACTTCGTAACACAAAATAACAAAATTTTATTGTGGAAAGCCTCCTTACTCAAGGGAACAAAAATCATGACCTACATCGTCTAGGATTTTCAACAACTTCTCACTAACTTCACAGAGCAGCTTCAGGTTGCAACTCTATAATCTAAGGAACTAACTCTAGTACCTCAACTCCAACGATTCACTATAACTGTTATATTTATAACTCTCCAAGAAGTCACAACAACTTCTTGTTACAACTCTCACAGACTCACTTTCAAACTTAGAATTATTACAACTCAGTAATGATTCCAAGTTACTTTAACAATAAACTTAATTAGACTGAAAACCTGATTCTAGTTCTTCTTTCTTCAGCCATTGTACGCTGCTTCTGCCACTTATTGCCTTTTGCTGAAAACAACAATATTCATTGTGTGCAAAATCTAAAGTTTCATTATTCAACTTTCTCCTTTATAGTCAACCTCTTTTGCGCGTCCTGGAAATCCTAATAATTGAGTCCATAAGAAGCTCTTCAATAGATCGGCTACTCCATTTATAGAACCTTACGTGGATTCTAATTTATTCTCACGTGACTTTATTGTGATTATCATTTTTAGAATTTGATCTGCGTTGTCAATCATCAAAAACTGTTTTTGTTGAATATTGACTTGTCATAAAAAAGTATGACAGAAAAAGTTCTCTTTAGGATCAATTCTGCATATAAATATTAAATTATATTTGTTACAACCTCTTATCCTTTTTAGGACGAATTTTAGGTATATATATTTCTATTATATAGAAATGTGATGAGAGGATGACCAAGGGCAAAACAATAATTTACACTAACAAATGCACTATGTCAGTAGTTCTAGAATCATCTGTCTTCAATTTTTCACACTCCAAATCCAAAATTTCAACTCACTCTATGCCCAAACATAATTCTAGAAGTGTCACGTCTTCCCTCCCTCTTGTTCCAACAACTATGAATCGATTTGCAATTCTTCCTGATTCCAGGTATGTTTTTCTTCAAATTTCGCAGCAATTTTCTTCCAGTTTTCTTCAGACTTGTCTCTCTCAATTTTATGGCTGATGTGAAGGCTTAGGTTGTTCTCTCCCAAACATCGTAATCTGAATTTGGTTTTTCTATACTCTTAGCTCTAAGTTCTCTCTCTCTCTCTCTCTCTCTCATTCCTACTCTATATTAGAATTAGAATGTCTACAATATCGCGATTCCTTATAGAAGAGATAGGCAATTGTTAAATTCATAGTGATTATGCCCTTTCGACAGATATTGAATTTAAATTACTGGGATCGGTAACAAATGCTTTGAGGGCTCATCTTCTTCTCACTTCGTGCAAATCTTGCACACTGAAATCTAACTCAAAAACTTGTGTGAGCTTATTCATTTTATTTTTACACACTTCCCTTTACAGTTGCTCAATTGAATAACCCAACGTGTTTTATTAACATATAATAATTATCCACGAGAATTCTTACAAATAAAACTAAAACATCAGTTATTCTATTTGGTGATGTTGATGACGATAAATGATGATTTTCTTTCAAATCTGTTTTTCTATACAAATTGCTTTTGATGTAAACAGGCAACAACTTTTATTAAATTCGTTTTCAAATATATGTTTTACAAATTTGATTGCGATAAAGAGAGTAACATATATTATTATGAATTATGTAAAGAGTACTATACATCACAATAAATAACAACTTTAAATATTTGTATTATCTGAGATGTTATATCTTCCCTCTATTTAATTAGATAGAGTTGGAGCTGGACCCGACATTTTAGAGAATATCTTGAAAAAAAAATCATGTGGACAAAACATCTGCTTATAACTATGGCACAATATCTATCAATGTGGAACATACTGAGCTTTTCATCAACGGCAATTTGTTGATGTTGCATCACGTAAATTTGTTAATCCACGTCAATCACAGTAATAGAATTATGTACTCTTTTTGAAACCTATATTTTGCCCTTTATTGTACAACAAAGATATCTCTTGATCTTTAGGATAAAAAAAAATTTAATCCTCGACCCCAGGACAAGGGAGGTAATTTATGACCAGTATATGATCTTCCTTTTGATTATACCTTTTGAATGACCTCTCAATTACTTACATAAGATTAGTGTGTTAAATATATTGTACACGATAAATTGCTTTTATCTACCGAGTAGTGTTAATTCCATTTTATTTGTAGGTTGTGCTTGCTACTCGACTATTCTCCAAAACAGAACAACCTTCAGTTCTCCTCCTTCAACTTTAAAGAATACTTAGGAGCGTCCTCTTTCAGCGTCATCACTAAGTGTGAGATTTCATTAGTACGTGACCGTTAGGAATCATGGTTACGCTAGGCTTCCATGCCTCCAACTCTGCCATTTGGACTCACAAGGACGATTTAATATATCAGCCCTTCCAATATCAATTCAATGAACAAGGTAAGTAGTCTAATTCATTTGTTGTGGTATGTTAAATGCTATTTCTAACTTCATCGTAATTTCACAGCTAACATAATGACAATTTAGATATTTTGTCCACCTTTAAAGGTATCGAAACATCTAGATAACTATGGTCTACTCGCGTTCGTTTCTCTTCTGCATTTCTCTTTCCCGAGTAGTTCCTCCATGGCAACGCTTCAGATTTAACTCAGTTACTCAGCTTCTCCCCATTTCTACTACTTGTGCAAAAATAATCATAAGTCTCTTGTAAACTCCTTTGCTCTTATCAGTTAAGTTTCTGTTGTTACCTACAATTTAGATATGAAGATACATTTGATCCACTGCTGATTGATATTTGTTCTTTCAGAATTACTACTGCTAGATAGAATAATGTCCAGCTATTAGTAACAGGTCTATTCAGGCGATGTTGGCATTTCTTTTGACATTCAGTTTTAGTTTTCTGCTTGTACAATTCGTTAAATGCAATATGCTATTCCAGAGTACTTGTTCCCGATCTCCTCCTCCAAACTTTTCACGATCTCTACTCTGAGTTTTTTCCTTATTCTCTTATGTCTTCTTACTATTTCATGTATGATTCTCTCTCAAATATTGCTCGAATCTTTTTTTTTTTTTATTCTCGGCCTTCTTTTCTTTCTTCATGTATTTGAGTTCTTTTAACAATTTTCGATTTCATGACTGAATTCCTTGTTGTTATTGTTCTTGGTGATATTCTTATGCCTATAGAAGGAAGGAATTTGAAACTTTTTATTGAAAAAATAGCCTTTGTTACTTTAATATGATTTTTTTGAGCTATTTTCAGCATAATCTTTATTGAAAGTTCTCTTCTCACCCTTTTGTTTCAGCCAAAAGATCTTAGAAATTTAAAATAGAGAAAAAATAGCAAAATATAGTGAACTATAATTTTCTTTCAACTTTCCTTTTTCTTTTGGTTGCTATGTTTTTTTTTTTTCTTGGAAGGTATGTTGTGTGTAAAATGTCTATTAGGATTAGATATCAATGAGTACTGATTTCATGTGCATTAGACTTCTATTTGAATTTTTTTAAAAAGTCCCTTCAAATATTTTGTTAACACCCAATCTAATAATTTTTATGGATGAATAAAGTAACTCTTTTTTTCATCTCCTGTCAATTTTTTTCATTCACTCTTCTTTGTTAATATATTTGACAAAAAACATCATAGCTATAGATTAATGATAATTTTATAGTTATAGATGATCATGTTTTTGAAATACTCTTCTCAAAGTTATTGCATTTGTTCTTTCTGAATGTAGAACAATTTGATTAGTGTTATCCGTATTGTTTGACTTAATAGTAATCATCTTAGTAGAGAGATGGTCAGTGTTGGTTTTCCACTGTTTTGGTTCGATAAGAAAGAAATTTGAATTTACAATGCTTCTCCTTGAAAAGATGAACCAACCCCCGTCTTTTTACTCCCAAACACACAAAGTTGTTGATGGAGCTCTTCTTAGTCTCAGCTGAGAACTTTGATTGTATGCATTCACAGAGTCTGTCAAGAACAAGATATTGATAATTACATGTAAGTTTGACCTTTGCACAATTAATGTTTTCTTGAACAGAAATAAGTGAGGAGGTGTTCATTGAAAACTTTCGTCATAATTTTGCATTAGTCTATTAGTTTGATTTTTTCCCCCTCAAACTATATGATTGTGAATTTCTGAAAGCTGAATGAATAATGAATAACAGTTTCTTGGTTTCTGATCTCTTCTATTATGATAAATTGATAATATGGGTGACAATAGGATTGTACATATTTCAGGTAAAATCAATAAATCGAATCAAAAAATGTTATTGATTTATCGATATTGTGTTTTTGATGTAATGGTGCAGAACTATCTAGCGTTATTGGACTTTAGGGTTATCGGTTTAGGACTCGATTTGTCCTATTCCCCAAGGAGTTTTTTGGTGTGAGGTATAAGGAATTCATGGCTATTTTATCTTGCATTTGGTTGGAGGTATTAGGCAGTTCTGAGACTATTTATCTCACACTTTATACCTTAGTGATGAGATAAGTTATTCCATATATATGGTGGAATAACTTATCCCAGGATAACTTAACTAGGGATAATTAATTCTGGGATAACTTGTTTCCAACCAAACAACCCTCAGCGATTTAACCTATAACCCGATAAACTTATTATAATAAAAAATTCGATGAAATTATAAGTTAATGCTTCCAAATAAGCTAATCAGACATAGCTTCCTAATGTTGTGGGTTCTATTTCACCTATAATTAACATCTACCATAAAGAGCTTCTTTTAATGATAAGATCTAGAATACCAGTAACCTCGATAATTTTAAAATGACTATCCAATATTAATCTGTATGTATCACTATATGATCCATTACTAACTTAATGATAAGAAATTCTTACAAGTTATCTTTTGAGTGAGGTTCACATATATGTGAGTTGAAGAGTTCTCTACCAGCACTTTCTATTACTGGACAACCATTTTTTTTATCGTAGCAATATGGTTATCTATGGTGTATTCTTGATTCTTATATTGATTTTACTGATTTGCAATAATTTCAGAGAAATTAGATGCCCTCATTGCATAACTTTGAATTTTAGACAATATGCTTAGTGAGCAAACTTATTATGTCAGTAGTTCAACATTTTCGAGCGTACATAAGTTCATCCTTAATTTTGACGTTTGCCTGATAAGTAGCTCTTCTTTTAAATCTGGTGTCATTAGTTAATACTTGATCAATAGACTCAAGATAAACTATATATATAAATGGTTGGTGTGAGATCTGTCCAAACTTTTCTAACAACTTGTGTAAGTGCCTCCTACTAATGTTTCATAAATTACTGTAAGTTAATTTATTTATGATTTAATTGCTAACTGCTACTACATATATGGTGTATGACATAAGTTTCCTGGCATGTAATAACTTTCTGTTTCTACCCCAAATTAAGATATTTTGTGGGTTGCAGCAAATTATGAAGAATATTACTATTTCCCATTTCAAATTTTGGTGCCCTTTTTAAATGTGATCAGATTATATGCTATGTATCATTTCTGAGAAGATATTTATTGTGCTGATAAATTACAGGTTAGCTTTTTGTGGATTGTGAGTTTTGTTTCCATATAAAAAGATTTCTTAAATTTAAATGTGATTTTTAAAATTATTTGGATAATGCTGAAATCCCTAATAGCTGTCAGTTCATTTATGTACTTGCACATTTCTTTTGAATTGATTTTATATATTTATTAGTTAATTTTTTATTGGTATCCTCTGTCAGTGCAGTAAGCTTAATTTTATGAGGGAGCTTTTAGAAGACTATTCTTTTCTTATTGATCTACTTATTAATCTGATTTGACTTTGTATGCTTTGGACTAAGTTATAATCTTTTGAGTAGATTATATCTATGATATTTAATTGTTTCCATCTCTTATTTTGTTGGAAAGTTTGAAGCTGAAGCATTGGATTAAATACATATTCTGTGATTTTGAGTGCAGAGCACATTTAGCTTTGTGGATCTAAGAGATGCATTGACAACAGTCCTCTTCTCTATTTCTTATACAGCGGAAATCATGTGAGGGAAAACTTTATTCGCAAAAAGGTAAACATCTGGATTTTTAGAATATTTTATTTATGGGTAATCTGTAGTTCTTATCTATCAAAATAAGAAAATAAAAAAAGTACCACTGAGGTAAGTTGTGTGATTCTAAGTTCATC
>NW_006239034.1:1669837-1669991 GCF_000226075.1 Solanum tuberosum
TTTGTTTATTGATTTGCTTGAGTATGGAGGGGTTCGGGTGTCGAGCATGCTAAATTTTTGTAATTCCTGCCTTAGACCTTATTTCGGGAAAGTGGTTGATTATGACAGCATGTCTCTTGATATTATTGAATATCCATATCTTGTGGTGTATATG
>NW_006239034.1:1670516-1670660 GCF_000226075.1 Solanum tuberosum
AGCTCCTTGTAGACTGATATAGCAGACTTGAGTCTGATAGTCTGAGCCTTAGCTAGGAGGTAACTCAGCTTATGACCTTGTATCTATAATACCCTGCTTTTCTATTAGCTACAATACCCGGTTAGAGTCCGTGGTCCAGCTTAC
>NW_006239034.1:1671225-1675362 GCF_000226075.1 Solanum tuberosum
ATCTATTTTGTGATGCAGGTCCGAGCACTAGTAGCCAGCGTTGATCGAGCTTGGAGTAGACTTATCCGGAGACGGGGGTGAGCACACGGCGTTTTGTACTATTTCAGTCTCCATCTGTATATATAGACTTGTCTTTTTTTCCTTTCGAGACAGTCCAGTCTCTGTTGTCCAGTTTTGGAACTTCTACTCATTTTGTAGTAGCTCTGTACTGGTGACTTTCAGGTTCTGGGAGAGATCTTTATTTGTATATATGTTTTGGGTTGCTTCCGCCTGTTTATGTTGTTATTTTCCTACTCTTGTTTAATTTCTACCCTCAGACCCATTACTTGTTGTTTCGGGTTACGGGTTGGCTTACCTGCTGGTGGGTTATAGTAGGTGTCATCATGACTTGATAAATCGGATCGTGACAATATGCTTAGTGAGCAAACTTATTATGTCAGTAGTTCAACATTTTCGAGCGTACATAAGGCATCCTTAAATTTGGTGTTTGCTTGATAAGTAGCTCTTCTTTTAAATCTGGTGTCATTAGTTAATACTTAATCAATAGACTCAAGATAAACTATATATATAAATGGTTGGTGTGAGATGTGTCCAAACTTGTCTAACAACTTGTGTAACTGCCTCCTACTAATGTTTCATAAATTACTGTAAGTTAATTTATTTATGATTTAATTGCTAACTGCTACTACATATATGGTGTATGACATAAGTTTCCTGGCATGTAATAACTTTCTGTTTCTACCCCAAATTAAGATATTTTGTGGGTTGCAGCAAATTATGAAGAATATTACTATTTCCCATTTCAAATTTTGGTGCCCTTTTTAAATGTGATCAGATTATATGCTATGTATCATTTCTGAGAAGATATTTATTGTGCTGATAAATTACAGGTTAGCTTTTTGTGGATTGTGAGTTTTGTTTCCATATAAAAAGCTTTCTTAAATTTAAATGCGATTTTTAAAATTATTTGGATAATGCTGAAATTCCTAATAGTTGTCAGTTCATTTATGTACTTCCACATTTCTTTTGAATTGATTTTATATATTTATTAGTTAATTTTTTATTGGTATCCTCTGTTAGTGCAGTAAGCTTTCGTGTTGGAGCTAATTTTATCAGGGAGCTTTTAAAAGACTTATTTTCTTATTGATTTACTAATCTGATTTCACTTGTATGCTTTGGACTAAGTTATAATCTTTTGAGTAGATTATATCTATGATATTTAATTGTTTCCATCTCTTCTTTTGTTGGAAAGTTTGAAGCTGAAGCATGAACAATTGGATTAAATACATATTCTGTCGATTGTTGGGCATGAAGACTGTTAAAGACAAAGCAGATGGAGTAGAAATATCCACTCTTCAGTCCAATGGAAAGTTCTGTTCACATCAACATTATTTTTTAATGATGTATTATTTAATTTATACTGCAAAATTATATCTGTAAATATTTTAAGTTATGTTATTATCAATCGATTATGCTGTACTCTCCTTGATTGAGGGTTGATAACAATACATGGTTGATATTTGGTATTGACAATATCTGCACATTTATAAAGTAGACGTAGCATTATGTTCTTCTACATATACTTTTTTTGACTACTATTCCTTTCCAAATAACTTTACGAAGTACTCAGAAAATGCAAAATGTTGGGCCTGTGCTGAGCACGGGCAAGAACCATCTAGTATATATATATATATTTTTTTTTCTGGCCATACTAAGAGCTTATTCGTTGTTAGCAGTAAAAAATACTAAACGTTTGAATTTCTTGAACAAATTAAACTAATCATGGATATGCGCTCTTTAAACTCACCCAATTGGTGTTCTAATTTGGTAACTAATTCATGTGAATAATGTGATACATTTTTTAATGATTTTCTTTATCCCAATCAATTTTTTTTATTACATAAGCAATGGGGGAAGATAGAATTTGGGAGGGAATAATTACAAGGCGGAGAATAGCTAGAACCTTCACCAACAAGGTGAAAGTTCACATACCAACTAATTGGGTATTATCAAAATTCGAAGAAATTTTATTGTTAACTAGAAGTAAATCCATACCTGGATATAGATGAAATGACGCCAACAACTCCGTTAATAGAAGATGATCAATACGTCACATTTTCAAAACATCATTCAAGCTTATCCAAAAAGCTAGTAAATTAGAATGTAATGTTGATATCCGAATATTGTTATTTTCATAAAACAATTTGAAATTATCGATTGATTTTCAAAATGTAATATAATGCTAAATAAAAGTACTCATCTTATGTACTGGAAATAAAGTGAGCAAGATCAACAACAGTCTTAAGAATTTTGAAATAAACGATAATAAAATGAGTAATTTCACTTACTATTATATCAAGATTCAAAAAATTGATCAATAACTACTTATAAATAATACCATTTGATGAAAATAACATTATTCCATCATAAATATCAAATTCACTAGCTTTTTGGATAAGCATGAACAAGTTTTGAAATGTGACATATAATCACCTTCATTTATATAAAGTATAGATCAATATTTTCGAAGAAAGGATGTTTATAAGAAATGAAATATCAAGATTATTTGTAAGCATCACAATTTTTTTTTACGACGAAGCATTAACTTTCTAACCTAATATTGTAATTAGATCAAATTTTTTTCATGGAAAAAAATTATAGATGCAAAATGAAATTGATATGATATATATTTGTGATGAGATATGAACTTTAAGTTTAAATAGGTAAATTATTGATGAACTTACCTAATGCTAGGTTAGTGTTTGACCATATATTTTCAAATATTTTGGGTAAATTATTTTTTAGTAAAATTTTGCCATGTGTTTGACCACAAATTTCGAAATTTTTGTCATTTATGGGTGAAGTTTTGCCATGTGTTTGGCTACAAATTTACAAAATATTTTTGGCAAGTCATTATCGGGTGAAGTTTTGTCATGCGATTGACCACAAATTTTTTTGGGAGATTTATTTGACTTTTTAAAAATAATATAAAAATTAATATGTTTTATACCTATAAGTTCTAAGAATTTATTAAAAATACTCATAAGTTTGTATTGTCATTTTATAATGAAAATGTTTCGTGAAAAGTAATGACAACGAACATAAATAATACGAGTTAGAAAAAAGAAGAAGAAAACAAAGTGAAAATACCATTTGTTTGTGTACGAAAAACTACTATTACTACATGTAATTGGAGGTGACTTCGGAGAGTAAGTTTGGATAAAAATTGTATAAAATATGTATATAACGATATAAATTTTGTACAACAAACTAGGAATAAAATTTCGTCTAAAATTATAAATGTTGGGTGTTTTCTAAAATGTAAAAGTTTTGAATAATTTTTAAGTTTTATAAAAATTCGCGAATTCAAAAATCCGGCTAAAATTCTATTTTTTTTCTAAAACTTGGAAACTTGGGATAACCAATTATATGACCAAACACTAGTTACCAATTTTTTTCGAAATTTTTCCCAAACATAATTTTCTTACTTTTGGATTACTAGTTTATGATTAGTAAATGAAAATGTAATTGGAAGGAACATTAATTAAAATATAAAATTCTCTAAACATTTTTTATAGCAACCAAATCAAAGTCTCAGCTTATCTTTGATTGAAGGTATCCCATGAGATTAAAAGTTTATTAAATTAAATATTCCTCTAATATAATCTAATTTCTGAATACATCTCTTGTATTTTAAAATATAAACATTTACACCATTTATATTATGAAAATATCATACACTTATACTCTCTATGAGTTAAAGCCATGACTAAATATATTAGTAAAAGATTGAGTAAAATTGTTAATAACACAAATTACTTAATTGAATATTCCAATTATTATTAGTAATTTTCTCGCACTTAAATCATACAAGTTATTTTATTTTTATTTAGTTATAATATTTTATTATATAATATTTTAGGGTGTGACATAGTCATTAGCAAAGTGGTAGAAAATCAACAGATCTATTATTTTTCTCCATCTTCTAGCATTGTGAATAGAGTTACCTAGTACTTATTACTGGTATAAAGTAACATATATTCCGTGAAATTAGTTAAGATACACATAAAATTGACTTGGTCACCACAATTATCAAAAAATATATATATTAATAAAATATTCAAGGGTGTGACCTAG
>NW_006239034.1:1675368-1682265 GCF_000226075.1 Solanum tuberosum
TTATATTTACTCTCCAAGAAGTCACAACAACTTCTTGTTACAACAATCACAGACTCACTTTCGAACTTAGAATTATTACAACTCAATAATGATTCCAAGTTAATTTAAAAATAAACTTATTTAAACTGAAAACCTGACTCTAGTTCTTCTTTTTTCTACCATTGTACGCTCCTTCTGATACTTCTTGCCTTTTGCTGAAAACAATGATATTCATTGTGTGCAAAATCTAAAGTTTCATTATTCAACTTTCTCCTTTTATAGTCATCCTGTTTTGCGCGTCCTGAAAATCCTAATTGAGTTCGTAAGATGCTCTTCAATAGGTTGGCTACTCCTTTTATAGAACCTTACGTGGATTCTAATTTATTCTCACGCGACTTTATTGTGATAATCATTTTTAGAATTTGATCTGCGTTGTCAATCATCAAAAACTGTTTTGTTAAATATTGACTTGTCAGCAGAAAGTATGACAGAAAAAGTTCTCTTTAGGATCAATTCTGCATATAAATATTGAATTATATTTGGTACAACCTCATATCCTTTTTAAAACGAATTTTAGGTGTATATATATATATATATATATATTCCAGCCATACAAAGAGCTAATCGTTGTTAGCAGTAAAAAATTACTAAACGTTTGAATTTTCTTGAACAAATTAAACTAATCATGGATATGCGCTATTTAAACTCACCCAATCTGTGTTCTAATTTGGTAATTAATTCATGTGAATAATGTGATACTTTTTTTAATGATTTTCTTTATCCAATCAATTTTTTTTACTACATAAGCAATGGGGGAAGATAAAATTTGGGAGGGAATAATCACAAGGTGGAAAATAGCTAAAACCTTCACCAACAAGGTGAAAGTTCACATACCCAATTAATTGGGTATTATCAAAATTCCAAGAAATTTTATTGTTAACAAGAAGTAAATTCATACCTCGATATAGATGAAATGACGCCAACAACCCCGTTGATAGAAGATGATCAATACGTCACATTTTCAAAACATCATTCAGGTTTATTCAAAAAAGCTAGTAAATTAGAATGTAATGTTGATGTCCGAATAATGTTATTTTCATAAAACAATTTGAAATTATCGATTGATTTTCAAAATGTAATATAATGGTAAATAAAAGTACTCATCTTATGTACTTGAAATAAAGTGAGAAAAATCAACAACAGTCTTAAGAATTTTAAAATAAGCGATAATAAAATGAGTACTTTCACTTACTAATATATCAAGATTCAAAAAATTGATCAATAACTACTTATAAATAACACCATTTGATGAAAATAACATTATTCCATCATGAACATCAAATTCACTATCCTTTTGGATAAGCATGAACAAGTTTTGAAATGTGACATATTATCACCTTCATTTATATAAAGTATAGATCAATATTTTCGAAGAAAGGATGTTTATAAGAAATAAAATATCAATATTATTTGTAAGAATCACAATATTTTTTACGACGAAGCATTAACTTTCTAACCTAATAATGTAATTATATCAATGGAAATAAATATAGAAGCAATTGTATTTTTTTTCTAAAACTTGGAAACTTGGGATAACTAGTTATTTGACCAAACACTAGTTACCAATTTTTTTCGAAATTTTTCCCAAATATAATTTTCTTACTTTTGGATTACTAGTTTATGATTAGTAAATGAAAATGTAATTGGAAGGAACATTAATTAAAATATAAAAATCTTGAAACATTATTTATAGCAACCAAATCAAAGTCGCAACTTATCTTTGATTAAAGGTATCCCATGAGATTAAAGGTTTGTTAAATTAAATATTCCTCTTATATAATCTAATTTCTGAATACATCTCTTGTATTTTAAAATATAAACACTTACACCATTTATATTATGAAAATATTATACACTTATACTCTCTATGAGTTAAAGCCATGACTAAATATTTTAATAAAAGATTGAGTAAAATTATTAATGACACAAATTAGTTAATAGAATATTCCAATTATTATTAGTAATTTTCTCGCACTTAAATCATACAAGTTATTTTATTTTTATTTAGTTATAATATTTTATTATATAATATTTAAGGGTTTGACCTAGTTATTAACAAAGTGGTTGAAAATCACGAGATCTATGATTTTTCCCATCTTCTACCATTGCGAATAGAGTTATCTAGTACTTATTACTGGTATAAGGTAACATATATTCCGTGAAATTAGTTAAGTTACACATAAAATTGACTTGGTCACCACAATTATCAAAATATATATATATTAATAAAATATTCAAGGGTGTGACCTAGTGATAAAATAAACTGGGTTAAAAATCACGAGACCTGTTGAAATAAAATTTGAGTTCGATTTTAAAGTTTAACATTAACAATTCTATATTTATTAAAAGATAAGTGAAAGAATGGAATTATGAATATCAGCACACAAATATGTATTTATATACAAATACACCTAATTCATTTTAAAATCTTTGGGCAACGGTACTTTCAAAAACGAGTTCACTTAAAATTGAGAATTCAACAGGGTAATTTCCTTTACTTTCCGCTAATCCTTCGTTTATAATTATAAATTAAAAATCAACATGTCTCATCCAAATCGAACATTGAATTTGATAGAGAAAATGAATATAACTTTAACAATTGATTTTACGTGAAGATTGAAAAAGATAAGTAAAAAAGTTAAAGGATATGAAACATGGAAAGTAAAATATTATAACTCAAAAATGTTGATTAAATTGTTTTTGGTGAAAGTGAAGAAATTTGTATCACCAATTCGGATTAAATTGTTTTTGGTGAAAGTGAAGAAATCTGTATCTCACCAATTCGGTATAAGAACTTGGTTCTTGTAGTACTTTAACATAACTTCGTAACACAAAATAACAAAATTTAATTGTGGAAAGCCTCCTTACTCAAGGGTACAAAAATCATGACCTACATCGTCTAGGATTTTCAACAACTTCTCACTAACTTCACAGAGCAGCTTCAGGTTACAACTCTATAATCTAAGAAACTAGCTCTAGTACCTCAACTCCAACGATTCACTATATATGTTATATTATATTTACTCTCCAAGAAGTCACAACAACTTCTTGTTACAACAATCACAGACTCACTTTCGAACTTAGAATTATTACAACTCAATAATGATTCCAAGTTAATTTAAAAATAAACTTATTTAAACTGAAAACCTGACTCTAGTTCTTCTTTTTTCTGCCATTGTACGCTCCTTCTGCCACTTCTTGCCTTTTACCGAAAACAATGATATTCATTGTGTGCAAAAATCTAAAGTTTCATTATTCAACTTTCTCCTTTTATAGTCATCCTGTTTTGCGCGTCCTGAAAATCCTAATTGAGTCCGTAAGATGCTCTTCAATAGGTCGGAAACTCCTTTTATAGAACCTTACGTGGATTCTAATTTATCTGAAAACCTGACTCTAGTTCTTCTTTTTTCTGCCATTGTACGCTCCTTCTGCCACTTCTTGCCTTTTACCGAAAACAATGATATTCATTGTGTGCAAAATCTAAAGTTTCATTATTCAACTTTCTCCTTTTATAGTCATCCTGTTTTGCGCGTCCTGAAAATCCTAATTGAGTCCGTAAGATGCTCTTCAATAGGTCGGAAACTCCTTTTATAGAACCTTACGTGGATTCTAATTTATTCTCACGCGACTTTATTGTGATAATCATTTTTAGAATTTGATCTGCGTTGTCAATCATCAAAAACTGTTTTTGTTGAATATTGACTTGTCATCAGAAAGTATGACAGAAAAAGTTCTCTTTAGGATCAATTTTGCATATAAATATTGAATTATATTTGCTACAACCTCTTATCCTTTTTAGGATGAATTTTAGGAATATATATTTTCTGGACATACAAAGAGCTAATTCATTGTTAGAAGTAAAAAATACTAAACGTTTGAATTTTCTAGAATAAATTAAACTAATCAAGGATATGCGCTCTTTAAATTCACCCAATCGGTGTTCTAATTTGGTAATTAATTCATGCGAATAATGTGATACTTTTTTTAATGATTTTCTTTATCCCAATCAAATTTTTTTACTACATAAGCAATGGGGGAAGATAAAATTTGGGAGGGAATAATTACAAGGTGGAAAATAGCTAGAACCTTCACCAACAAGGTGAAAGTTCACATACCCAATTAATTGGGTATTATCAAAATTCCAAGAAATTTCATTGTTAACAAGCAGTAAATTCATACCTGGATATAGATGAAATGACGCCAACAACCCCATTGATAGAAGATGATCAATACTTCACATTTTCAAAACATCATTCAGGCTTTTCCAAAAAAGCTAGTAAATTAGAATGTAATGTGATGTCCGAATAATGTTATTTTCATAAAACAATTTGAAATTATCGATTGATTTTCAAAATGTAATATAATGCTAAATAAAAGTACTCATCTTATGTACTTGAAATAAAGTGAGCAAGATCAACAACAGTCTTAAGAATTCTGAAATAAGCGATAATAAAATGAGTACTTTCACTTACTATTATACCAAGATTCAAAAAATTGATCAATAACTACTTATAAATAACACCATTTGATGAAAATAACATTATTCCATCATGTACATCAAATTCACTAGCCTTTTGGATAAGGATGAACAAGTTTTGTAATGTGACATATTATCACCTTCATTTATATAAAGTATAGATCAATATTTTCGAAGAAAGGATGTTTATAAGAAATGAAATATCAAGATTATTTGTAAGAATCACAATTTTTTTTACGACGAAGCATTAACTTTCTAACCTAATATTATAATTATATCAAATCTTTTTCATGGAAAATAATTATAGAAGCAAAATGAAATTGATATGATATATATTTGTGAAGGGAAATGAACTTTAAATTTAAATAGGTAGATTATTAATGAACTTACCTAATTCTAGGTTAGCGTTTGACCATATATTTTCAAATATTTTGGGTAAATTATTTTTTAGTAAATTTTTGCCATGTGTTTGACCACAAATTTCTAAATCTTTGTCATTTATGGGTTAGTTTTGCCATGTGTTTGGCTACAAATTTACAAATATTTTTGGCAGGTCTTTATTGGGTGAAGTTTTGTCATGCGTTTGGCCATAGATTTTTTTGGGAGATATATTTGACTTTTAAAAAAAAAATACAACTATGATTTATACATATTAGTTCTAAAAATTTATTAAAAATACTCATAAGTTTGTATTGTCATTTTATAATGAAAATGTTTTATGAAAATCTATGACCACGAACATAATTAATATGAGTTCGAAAAAAGAAGAAGAAAACAAAATGAAATTACCATTGATTTGTATATGAAAAACTACTATTACTACTAGTAATTGAAAGTGACTTCGGAGAGTAAGCTCGGATAAAAATTGTATAAATATGGCTATAACGGTATAAATTTTGTACAACAAACTAGGAATGAAATTTAGTCTAAAATTATAAATGTTGGGTGTTTTATAACATATAAAAGTTTAGGATAATTTTTAAATTTTTTAAAATTCGCGAATACTAAAATCTGGCACAAATTCTATTATTTTATAAAACTTGAAAACTTGGGATAACCAATTATATGACCAAACACCATTTACTAATTTTTTTCTAAATTTTTCTCAATATAATTTTCTTACTTTTGGATTAGTAGGTTATGATTAGTAAATGAAAATGCAATTGGAAGGAATATTAGTTAAAATATCAAAATCTTCAAACATTATTTATAGCAACCAAATCAAAATCGCAGCTTATCTTTGATTAAAGGTATCCCATGAGATTAAAGATTTATTAAATTCAATATTACTCTGATATAATCTAATTTCTGAATACATCTCTTGTACTTTAAAATATAAACACTTACACCATTTATATTATGAAAATATTAAACACTTATACTCTCTATGATTTAAAGCCATGACTAAATATATTAGTAAAAGATTGAGTAAAATTATTAATGACACAAATTAGTTAATAGAATATTCCAATTATTATTAGTAATTTTCTCGCACTTAAATCATACAAGTTATTTTATTTTTATTTAGTTATAATATTTTATTATATAATATTTAAAGGTTTGATCTAGTTATTAACAAAGTGGTTGAAAATCACGAGATCTTTGATTTTTCCCTTCTTCTACCATTGTGAATAGAGTTATCTAGTACTTATTACTGATATAAGGTAACATATATTCCGTGAAATTAGTTAAGATACACATAAAATTGACTTGGTCACCACAATTATCAAAAAATATATATATTAATAAAATATTCAAGGGTGTGCCTAGCGATAAAATAAAGTGGGTTAAAAATCACGAGACCTATTGAAATAAAATTTGAGTTCGATTTTAAAGTATAACATTAACAATACTATATTTATTAAAAGATAAGTGAAAGAATGGAATTATGAATATAAGCACACAAATATATATTTATATACAAATACACCTAATTCATTTTGAAAACTTTGGGCAACGGTACTTTAAAAAACGAGTTGACTTAAAATTGAGAATTCAACAGGGTAATTTCTTTTAGGGAAAATTGTACATAATGGCAAACTATTAATTCAAATTAAATGGTATAATCACACTTTGATTTAATTGTGTCCTGTAGCAAACTGTTTGCCAGCGCCTCTCTCCCTCAAACTCTCGCTCGCCACTCTCCTCTCTCGCTCACTCTCTCTGTGCTCGCCTCTCTCGCTTTATACACAGAAGTGTATAAATTGCGTTTCTGTTTGTATAAAGCGAGAGAAAATTGTATAAACACATGCAAATACATATATATTCATCCTATACACTTATAATTATACAATAAAAATATTCCCCTGCCCAGTTCTCTTTTGTCTTTCTCTCTTTCTCGTTTTATACAACAGAATTGTATAAATTGCGTTTCTGTTTGT